>NW_026775575.1:22649302-22951802 GCF_030987335.1 Cornus florida | reverse complement strand
TTACACACATTTCTTCAAAGAATTATTTACATTTAAAACACTAGGGTCAAGTGACATACCAACTTGAGCCAACCTTTTGAAATTAGTAATAACACGAGTCTGATTGTTCAAATAATTTTGAGATAGACAAAATCCAAACATAAAAAAATAAATTTGAGCCTCGTGTGGCTTTACCATTTTGTGTGACATTGGTTCTATACAAATCCTATGTTTTATAAAACTCAATTTGGAAAATGTGACCATAGGGTTAAATTATTGAAACTTTGACATTGTAAAGTTGAGTCCAAGCTCAAGCTAGTACATCACTAATAGTTTGTTTTATGACCATTTTGACCTCCTCTTGGTTCTTGCCCCAATCATTGATGTGCTTGGTAAATCATGCTTAATATCATCATATTTATGATTGTATTAGAGCAAGTGGGACAATAACTTCTATTTTCCATTATGCATGTCTATATCATATCTTATAATAATTCTAGCCCCATATTATTAAAACTTTAAAACCTAAAAATTTGAATTTCACAGTCTTAACCTAAAGATTGAATTGGATATAATATAACCCAAAAACTACAGTGATTAGATTTATGACAAAAATTTATATATTCCTTCCAAGGGGAATGGATTTGCATTTGGTCCCAGTGTAGTATACAGTCTTTTATTCAATGGGACACAGTCTAATGACACAGTTGGATCTAAATTTTCTGGTCAAAATTCAGTTGTTCTAGAGAAAGAATGCAATCTAATTGCTGATCGCCATCAAAACCCTAGTGACATTATAGCATTATAGGTACAGTATGAATATGATATCTACTTGTTTGACATTAGAACCAAATGTCAAAATCATGCATGCATATATGTCACCTTTCATAAGGAAATAAATTTTTAGTTGGTATAGACCATTGTGACCATTTGTCCCGGCCACTTATTATTTGGACACATAAGTGATTGTATCAGAAATATAAACTTTATTTAATAAGAAATTATTAAATGGTCTTAAATTATTTGGCATTTGGTGGAGTAATTTAGTCTAGACCATTCTTCAGATTTTTTTGTAATATAATAATACACTCTTGTGAGATTATTTTCTCAATCGAATAGCCTAAATTGAATTGGTTCATCAAGTGTTAATGATCAGTAACATCTAATAATTTCTTATTCAACAACATTTTACTTAAGTTTTATTCAGTTTTTTACTTACATATTTAGTGGTGAGTTCCAGAACCATACAATAACTTCTCGTTTATCTCCTAATTCAGGAAGGACTGTTTTCACTTGTCACGTTTAGATTTTAAAACTAAGTCACATAAAGTGAAAACGGGAGTGAAAGCGAATTTGAGTGCGAAAGCTGCAAAATTAAGTCATGAATGGTGAGAATATGAGCAAAAATATATGCGGAGCGTGAGAGCAATAGCATGGTCGGAGCATGAGAGTAGAGACGAACACTGATATTCTAAAAATTTTGAGAGGCCCTAGGCAGACTTTCAAATGTGATACCTTTATACACATTTCACATGCGCAAAATATTTATAAGAGGACGGAATTTTCATTATATAAGATGATAAGTACATAAAATATATTAATGTTGAAAACACACAAAATAAAACTCGGATTTGATGCTTTATAAAGAACACGATTCAGTTTAAATTAAAAGAAAATATTTAACACAACTTAGTCACTAAAATCAAAATTCAACTTCATATCAAAGTAAATGTGATCGTCTAATATTTTGAACTGCAAAATTATCAATTATTGTGATCCAATCAAGTTTCAGCAACATATCTTTTTCAATAGATATCATAGCCAATTCATTTAATCTCATCAACAAGCCACTCCAATGGAGTGGCCTAGCGGTACCAGACTCTTACTTTCCAAAATGGAGGTTAGGGATTCGAGATTATGTGGAGGCATGTGTGTGTGAGTACCAACAATAAAACAAACTTCAACTTTGAAAAGTTTTTCTCATGCAACTTTTCAGATTATTTGTAATAAAAGATCAATTCTAGAATAAAAATTGCAAACTAGTGAGAAGTGGGTACAACAAGGAAGTTTATTATATTTTAAATACCCAAACTTCAACACGAGAAGCAATCTTTAGTGATGGTAGGGTGTGCAACTCTCTAGTCGTAGGAGTAGATTTTATTTAAATTGTAACCCATGTCAAGTCTGTTTATTTAAAAAAAAAAAAAAAAACTGAGATTAATATATAAATATACACACACACACACACACACACACACACACACACATATATATATATATATATAGATTTGTTTTCTTCTTTCTGCAGGTGGATATCAAAAATCCCAACTTTAGTTTTTTATAATTTAGTGGCCCAGCCCTATTTCATTTTATATATTTCACCCAATTTCCTTTTAGCACTCACTAAGCCCATTCCTTGTTGGCCCAATTTTGAGTTAGTGCAGCAAAAGGCCACTCTGTAGGAAAAATTGTTCTCGGTCTAGCACTGTTCTGGGAAAATATATATATATAGATATATATATATATATATATACACATATTGTTGAAGTCAATTGTTGAAGGCTTGAAGCCCATTAGTGGCCCAGCCAATTTTTTTATTTTTATTTTTTATATTTACATTAGCCCATTAATTTTTTTTTTTAATTTATAGTTATTCCTTAAATAGCCCAGTCCAAATTTCACACACGTTTTAAATTTAATGCCCTTTTAACTTGGAGGCCTTAGGCAATCGCTTGGGCCGCCTAGGCCCAGGTCGGGCTCTACATTAAAGTGACATACGATGCGTTTGATAAAACTGAAAATTTTAAGAGCTTAATTTTAAATATTGAAGTTTCTTAATGATAATTATAAAATTAAAATTTTCTTAAAATTTTTCTTCATTGGAAGTGGTGTTTACCGTGATATTCAAATTACCTTATTAAACACACTTAATTGAATAAAAGCTTAATTCTGAACAAATTAAATTAAATTAAGTAATCAAATAGCACCTTAGCTTTGAAGTGCAATTATGATTTTCACTTTTTCAACCATGCGCTACCACAATTAGAAGCTGTAATCTTCAAACAAAGTAAAGTACACGAAATAATTGTCAAGAGCATATAAAACTTTCTGCAGAACTTCTGTACAAAAACAAATAAAGAACATGAAATAATTATCAAGAGCATATATAATCATTATTAGCAAAAGAACTTGTGATTTTGAAAGGAAAAAAAGAAAAAAAGAGATCCAAAACAAGGATGCTTGTCACGCGATCCGAGTGTTATAGAACGATTCAAACAGTATCCGAATCTTTTCCATTAAAAATTCATATCCACAAATTTCAAATGCAATGCACCAAACTTCACTTCCATTAGATCTTTTTTTTTTTTTTTTTTTTTTTTAATTTTTTAATTCTAATTTCGTGATTAGGTGTGTTATAAGTTAAAGGGTGAACTACATTAAACCCTACTTTTCTATCTGTGTTTTTCACTAAACCCCCATTTTCTATTTTTTGGTCAAAAAACCCCTTTCAACTATTAGAGGGGGGTGATTTAACTAACTTCCGTTAACTAACTATTAGAGGGGGTGATTTAATTCTCAAATATATATATATATATATAATGCAAATAAATTTCAAGAAAAAAAAACCTAGATTTATATTAAAAAAACAAAAATTAGGCATTATTTCTGGTAGTGTCATTTTAATAAATCTATATAAAATGAAAATTAATAAAAACCAAATAAATGAATGCACAATATAATTCTCAAATATATATATATAGCAAATAAATTTCAAGAAAAAAAAAACTAGATTTTTTTCCTAAATAAAAAAAAAACCTAGATTTATATTTGTCTGAAGGCTAGATGGAAATGAAAATATATTTAAATAATATTTAATGATACATATTATATATACCATTATATTATGATACAAATTATATATAATATTATAATGATGGGTAAATAAAAGAAGTTGAACAAGAAGAAGAGTATATGTTGTTGCAATGGTTTTTTTTTTTTTTTTTTTTTTCCAATATAAATATAGGTTTTTTTTTTTCTTGAAATTTATTTGTTATATATATATATATATATATATATATATTTGAGAATTACATTGTGCATTCATTTATTTGGTTTTTATTAATTTTCATTTTATATAGATTTATTAAAGGGACACTACTAGAAGTACTGCCTAATTTTTTTTCCAATATAAATCTAGGTTTCTTTTCTTGAAATTTATTTGCTATATATATATATATATATATATATATATATATATATATTTGAGAATTAAATCACCTACATTTAATAATTAGTTAACGGAAGTTAGTTAAATCACCCCCCTCTAATAGTTGAGGGGGGTTTTTTTGACAAAAAAAATAAAAAAGGGGGGTTTAGTGAAAAACACAGATAGAAAAGGGGGGTTTAATATAGTTCACCCTAAGTTAAATTGTCTTAATTTGTGTAAATATAGTTATATAAAGATATTCCTTTAATTATTATTGATTTATTTGAGTTGCCATGTTCTTCCTTGAAGCTATCGGATATCATACAAGTCCTTTTGCAAACTTTCAACAAATGTATCATTTTCGTCCAAATTAGAGTCGGGTAGTAATTTAAATTTTAACTTAAAATTATATATTTAATTTAGGTATATGATTTCTCATATATATTTATTATTAATCATGTGAATTTAGGGATCATCTAACAATGTCACACATTATCAAACTGTCCTAATGGCCCTCATTTTTAAAACTCTAGTTAGGTTTAAATTTTTAATATTTATATTATATTTATAAATAAGTTATAGAGGAGTCGGGGAAGTAAGGTAGCCGGACCATAAGAGCATTGTGACTTCGGATGGTAAAATATTAGAGCTAAATTTTACATATGTACTTACACGCGCACGCACAAAAATATTTTTATTAACATATTCCGTGTTTGTTTATTGCCATGATGTTTTTGATATCCATGTGTTTTTGGGTGTAGGCCTGGCCAACCTTGTAATGACCGGGTTATTTCCTTCCTTTTCTTTCTCCTCAGAATTTCACTGGTAAATTTTTTTCGTTGAAATTTCCTTTCTAAGTTCAGTTTCTCGTCGCTTAGTGTCGTCTCGAGTGCTCGGAAATGGTTTCTGAGACTTTTTCCTTTAGATTGACAACTTCGTTTGAGGACCGAGTCATTTCCACATTTTTCGTTTTTCGACACTATTCACTTTTCTTCCTTTTCCATGTTTTGTCATTTTTCCTATTTTGTCTTTTTCCTGTTTGTCACTTTGTTGGCGTAACCTCACTCTTTGTGTTCGGAGTTGGTTTTTGACTTCACGTATCTTCATTCTAAGTGGTTTCCACGAAATACGTATCTTTACTTTTGCAAGAAAGTACTCTGGTTGCTCCCGGTGTCTGTAGGGGCATGGATGCAAAATTCTTTAGAATTATTTTCTTTTCTTGGGGTGTTTATCGTAAATATATTTTGAAGATATTTTATTTCAGGGGTTTTTAAGAAAATATTTTTGGAAGATATTTTCATTCTGGGTCATTAGTGTAGTTTTCACTTTTTGGAGGAGCCATTGTGTAATTAATGAAAGTTATTGCAAAATACCTCGTCTGGAGCCTGGATCCTCGTACGGGATTCATTTTCACATTTCGTCGAGTCGTGTACTCTTAAAAATTCCTTCTGGTCGTTTTTCTCCAATTTCAGGGTTTTTGGCTCCAGTTACCGCTGAACTTGTTTGGGGCATGTCTTTCTGCTCGGGACTCAGTTTTTGATGCCGTTTCTTTTGTTATTCATATTTTCTTATTTTAAACCTTTTTCGTTCACGGAGTTTTGCCGTTTGAGCTCGTTTACTCAAAATCCACATTTCCGGACCCGGCGGGACCCGTTTAGGGCACTTTTTGAGATTTTTTATAAATAGGGGGACTTAAAATTTAAAAGTCATCTTCTCCCCTCTCCATGCACGACCAGAACCTGCTATGGCAGCTTCTTTCATTTGAACCTTCTTCCCTTTGTTAAAAAGTCGAAGTGCCTTCGTGTTTTGTGTTTGTCTTGACTACGCGCATCTTTCCCCCTTATTAGAACCCGTTTTTGGCCAAATTTTGAGTTCGGGTATGAAGTCAAGTTGTGATTTTGATGGGGCTTCTTAGGGGTTCATGTAGATCGTGTTGTCCTCGACAAAATCCCGCGGTATCGTCGGATTCGGAACACTTTTTTTTTCGGTGGGCTTTTGAGATTTTCATCTCAAATCGGGGTAGGGGATGTTTTAGGGTTATATTAATGTTGTATTGATTGTTATATGAGCATATACAACTTATGAGCATGCCTTGTTCAAGTTATAGAATTTAATTTAATTATTTTCTTTATTTAAGATTTAATTCTTATGATGCTAGGTAACTTAGAATTAAATTGTGGCATGCTAGAAATTTAGGCCTTGGTATGGTGGTTGATATATATTAAATTGGGGTTATTTGAATAAGAATTGCAAATTTTATTTAATATTTATCTTTTGTGAAAGTTTAAATCACCTAGTTGTATCAAGCATGGAATCAACTTGTAATGTGATATTAAAGTTGGTTTTGGTGAGTTCTTTAACATATATTAAATTGAGGACCTTTAGATATGTTTGAAAATCTAGAGAAAATTAATTAATTAATTAATTAATTTTATTTTTAAATGTTGTAGTCACTTAAATTGATTTTGGGTATAATATATGTGAAGACTATGCTATGTCCCTTAACATATATTAATTTGAGTTTATTTGGGATTAATATGAAATATAGAGACTTTTCATGTTAGGTTGAAAATCCCTTTTAATGTAGTGAAATTAATTACCTTGTGAGCATATTACTAATTGGATGTAGAATTAGTACTTGGGGCCTCTTAAAATGGTAATTGGACTTAGCATGATATAGAATATCATTGACTTGTAAAGCTTGTTTAAATATATCTTGTGTAGGTATATAACTTGTTAGAATATTTCAATTGTTTACCTTGAAAGCTTGTTACTAAATTGAAGCTTATTTAGTATTTGTGGCTTAGGATAGTAATGTGACTCAATCGTTGTAAAATATTCTTACTTTGTGTATAATTGCATATTGGAGACTTGACATGTCATATGCTATTTAGACTTGAATCATTAGACATGGTTTGTGCGGATTCAACCTTATTTGTGTATGGAAGATGGTTTTATGCATTATTCATTTGATATAAGTTTGGTCTAACTTATTGATTTTAATATAAGTTTTGAACTTATTGATTTTGGGAAGCTTGTAAGGACATATTTCACGTGATGGCTAGGGTTTGGCTCTAGTACGGAGATAAGAGTCTTCTAAGTCATAAGTGCGCACTAGGTAGTGCCTTATGGGTCATAATTGCCCAGAATAACTTATGCATGTGTGCACTAGGTAGTGCCTTGTGGGTCGTAATTGCCCAGAAACACTTGCTTGGTCTAGCGACCGTATGTCCTAGTCTTTCCACTATTTGATTTCGCATTCAATTTTAAGTTGTTAATCATGGATTACTTATAGCTTGAGAATTGATGCTTGTTTTGGATATTTGAATCCTATTTAGTACACTTGAACTTGTATACTTGCTCTGTGAGTTTAAATTTCATTTAGTATGCGTGTGCTGTGTATACTTGTTTTAGGCGTATCTCTTTTAGCTTAGTATACTTGTGTTCGTATACTTGATTTATGAGATTTTCATATAAAAAATGTATACTTGTGTACATATGTTTACACATTGCATGACTTGTCTTAATATGGTTTAGTATACTTGGAAATGTATGTTTGTATGTTGTGTAACATGTTTTAACAATGCTTAGTATACATGAGCATGTATCTTTGTGTGCCGTTGTTCACTTTAAATTGCATGAGTAGCTTAGGATGATCCCTGAGTCTCATTTTGAAATAGACGTTAGGTGGCATGAGCCCTTTGACATGTTTCACCTTAAGGTGATATAATTGTGAAATGCTAGGTCGATGTATGCTCATCTCCTACGAGTAGCTTTATGTTACTCACCCACGTAGTGGGGACATTTTTCAGATACAGGGACCTTGATTTGGGATGCACACTATGCAATGGAAGTTTCGTAGACTTGAAGTATCATTTTCATGAAAATGTTGGCTTGAAATGCCATTGTAGCCTTATTTGTCAAAATGTGTAGATTTGATTCCAATTATGTAATGTGTACATAAGTACACTCTTTACAATGTATTTGACATGTATGAGATAAGGCCATAGGCCAATGACATCTAATTTGTACCTTATGTAACTTTTAACTTCATGAAATATTATGAAAATATTGAAAAATGCTAAGTCATTGGCTCACCATGTCTGCATCGGGTGTGAGAATTCCATTTTTATTCTTTCATAGGGTCTTATTAATCATATTTGAAGTGTGACCAAGGGCCAAATGGTAATTTGACTCCATTTTGACTCCATTTTATATTTTTGGATTTCAAATTTCCCATTTCAAGTCCATTTTTCTCATTTTTGGCCGTCGGAGGGGGGGGGGGGGGGGGTCAGATTTTGAGTCGGGGCTTCTCGGGAGCCGCGGACCATTCCCGCGCACTTAGAATCATTTATTACACTTGTGTGCACATTCGTTTCAACCTAGAAATGCATTTAGGGCCAAATCCATACTTGGTGCAAAGCTGCATTTTTTGAGTTTTTGACCCTTTACTGAACTAGGGGCATATTGGGCATCTTACAGTGTGTTTTTTTTCATTTTCTTCCTTATGCTGGGTAGAAAACTCGATTTCGAGAGGGGTTTCTTTTTTGTGTTTTTCCAGAAAATGTCATCTTCATGCCCGTTTCTGCTCTCAGTTCTGGACAACAGAACTTCCTTTTAGCTTCAGCAGCTTTTTTGGACCCTCTTGACCTATGCTGTTCAAGGGGCATTTTAGGGACTTTACAACATTTTTTTTTGGTTTCCTTTCACACAGCTGGGTAGGAAACGTGATTTTAAGGGGGGTTTCTTCTTCGTGTTTTTCTATAAAAACTCGTTTAAGGATCCGTTTTTAGCCTCAGTTCCGAGAAAAAAATTCAAATGGTGCTTGTTGTCAAAACACTATTCCTGCCAAGATTTTTGAACCCGGAAAGTTGATATTTTTTTGAAACTTTGAGGCTTCATATCTTTTTCGTCCTGACTCCAAATCAAGTGATTTTTGAGTCTAAGTTTATTAGTTTTTGCTAGTCTATACAACGGTATGCACGGTTGCATCCAATTCTATCTGAAAAGACCATTTTACCCCTTGTCAAATACCCTTGCCGCACTGATTTTAAATCCAAAAGTTGTTTTTTTTGAAACTTTGACATTTCATATCTTCTTCATCCGGACTCCGAATCAAGTGATTCTTGAGTCTAGATTAATTAATTTTTCCTTGTCTATCTAATGGTATGATTAGTTAGTTTTGTCTAAAAAGACCATTTTACCCCTTGTAAAGTACCATTGCCGCACTAATTTTTAACCCGGAAAGTTTGATTTTTATGAAACTTTGGAGTTTCATATCTTCTTCATCAAAACTCCGAATCAAGTGATTCTTGGGTCTAATTTGATTAATTTTTTGTTGTCTTTCTAGTGGTGTACTCGGTAGCACCCGATTTTATATTTTCAGAAATGACCATTTTGCCCTTGGGGGCCTGTTCGGTCTTTTTCTGATCATTCGTTTCCGTATCAGTTCTCATTAAGTTCCACGACCTCATGGAAAGTCACTTTGACTTCTTAGAGTCTTGTTTTCTATTTTCGCTTCCGCATTCGGATCCGTTATCGGGTCAATCTTCGGTTTATCAGAGGACGCACTGACTTGAAAAACCAGGGCCGTCACAAACCTACACGTGAAAATTTGGGGTATCATAATTTGGTTTCGCCGACACTAGGAGCTCACCATTGCTTTGCCGTCGCTTGGGAACATGCTGATGTGAACTGGGTTTCACTACTTGTTTCATCAGAGAGAAAACAAGCTTATGTTCGAAGCTTGAGAAGGATGGATTCGACGTCCCCGGAGTTTCATGCTGATCATGAAACTAAAGCTCAAGAAACCGGACTGGGTTTCTCAGAGGTGGGTTAAAGACGTCGTCGGACCTTGGCTAAACTTGAGCTTTCCGTTGGTCAATCGAGCTACTAAGTCTTTTAAGATTACCGGACTTCCAAACAAACTCTCACCGGAATTGGGTCAGTTCAGTCCTGCCATTCGTTGCCACCGATATATTTAGTGTAATGACCCGAATTTTTCGGATAAATTTTTTTCGTTGTCTTTTCCCTTCTGAGTTTGGTTTCTTGTCGATTAGTGTCGTCTCTAGTGCTCTGGAGTGATTTCCGAGACTCTTTTCTCTGGATTGAAAACTTCCTTTGAGGATCGAGTCATTTCCACATTTTTCGTTTTTCGACACTATTCACTTTTCGTCCTTTTCCTTATTCCGTCTTTTTCCCTATTTCATCTTTTCCTCGTTTGGCACCTTATTTGCGTAACCACACTTCTTGTGTTCGGAGTTGGTTTCTGACTTCACGTATCTTCATTCCCAATGATTTCTATGAGATATGTATCTTTACTTTCGTGAGAAAGTACTCTGGTTGCTCCCGGTGTCCATAGGGGCATAAATGCAAAGTTCTTTGGAAACTTTTTCTTTTCTTGGGGTATTTTTCATAAATATCTTTTGAAGATATTTTATTTCAGGGGTATCTAAGAAAATATCTTTTGGAAGATATTTTCATTCTGGGGCAGTTTCGCAGTTTTCACTTTTTAGAGGGGTCATTGTGCAATTAATGAAAGTTATTGCTCAATGCCTTGTTTTGAGCTTGGATTCTCATACGGGATTCATTTCACATTTTTTTAAGTCGTGGACTCTTAGAATTTCCTCCTGGACGATGTTTTTCAGTTTCAGGGTTTCTGGCTCCGGTTTGTGCCAAACTTGTTTTGGGCATAACTCTCTGCTCGGGACTCAGTTTTCGATGCCGTTTCTTCCGTTGTTCATATTTTATCATTTGAAATCTTTTTCGTTCACAGAGTTTTGCCATTTGAGTGCGTCTACGTGAATTCCACTTTTCCGGACCCGGCGGGGCCCATTCGGGGCACTTTTTGAGTTTTTCAATAAATAGGAGGTCTTAGAAAGAAAAATCAGATTTTTCTCTCTCTCTCCTCTCTCATGGCCGGTCCAAGCTCCATCCATGGCTGCCATCTTCTCTCTCCTCTTTTGGACTTCTTCCCTTCATTAAAAAGTGGTGATGCCTTTGTGTTTATTTTTCCCCTCGGCGAGGCCTTCGATTCCAACCGATTGGAATCTCGTTTTGGCCATTTCTTGAGTTCGGGTTTAAAGTCAAGTTGTGTTTTTGATGGGGCTTCCTTGGGATTCATGTTCGTGGTGTTGTCCCCGACAAAACCTAGGAGTTTCGTCAGATTCGGAGCCGATTTATTTTGGTGGGGATTTGAGATTTCATCTCAAATGGAGGTAGGGAATGTTTTAGGCTTTTGTGTGTGTTGTATTGAGTGTTTAGCATGATTATACAACTTATATATGTGCCTTGTATCAAATCTAGAAAGTTAATATTTTTTATTTCTTTGTATAAGATTTAAAATTCATGATGATATATAACTTTGATTTGAATTGTGGCATGGTAGAAACTCTTGTTTTAATATGTTGGTTAACATATATTAATTTGGGATTAATTAAATAAGAATTGCTCTTTTTAATTAATATTTATCTTTTGTGAAAGATTTAAGTTCATGGCCATACCTTGCATGGAATTGAGTTGTGTTATGCTTCTAAATTAAGTTTTGGCATGTTTGTTAACATACTTTAATTTGAGAGCATTTGGTTGAGTTTGGAAATATAGAGACTTTAATTAAGGGAATTAATTAAAATCTATTTTGGTGGTTTCATGGGCCTAATTAAGCTTGTGTGTGAATATATGTAATGACCATGATATGTCTATTAACTTATATTAAATTGGGGCCAATTGGAAATGATTTGAAATCTAGAGAGTTTAATTATTTTGATGTAATTAAATTCTATCTTGTGTATCCATGGATCTAATCATGTTTTAGAAGTTGTTTCTATTTTAAGAGCATGGATTTAGACTTGTGATGTATTCACTAGATTGTGTTATATGCATTGAAGAGTATTGTTGTTAAGTTTATATTCATGAGAGTATGTTTCTAATATGAATATATTATTGGCTTGTGATTTCGTAGCATTATGGATATGAAATGCTTATTATGCACAATTGAGAGTTATATTGCTAACTTGTTACTATGTAATAGTAATATGTATAAGTTATGAACTTATTTAGCTTATTTTGGACTCTTGGAACATTGTTGAGTTAAGATGGCTAGGGTTTGGCTCTAGTACAGGGATGTGAGTCCTCTCAGTCATTGAGATAGTGCGCACTTAGGGTGATCTTCCTTGCGAGTTAGTGCCCGGAATAACCATTGAGGTCTCGGCAGAATTCCGAGCGTGATGTCCAAGTATTCCACTGTTTGTTTTCGCATTCAATTCCAAGTTGACAATCATGTTTACTTTGTTAACTTGTGGTTTTGGCTATTGGCGATTTTGATGTTGTTAAATACATCCATACTAAATTGATATATTTAGTTGATTTCACACTTTTAGATTTCTAGTTGATAACCTAGAGAATCTATGTCTTGATGTGTGGTATTAGATATTCTAATTATACTAAATTGTTATATTTAGTTGATGTTGCATTTTAGACTTCAAGTTGATAACCTTGAGAATCTATATGTTGTTACTTTGTGTAAGTATGCTCCTATGTTGTTGCTTTGTATAAGCATGCTCCTATGCTGTTGCTTTGTGTAAGCATGAACCTATGTTGCTAAAATTGCATGAATGAGGTGATTGATGCTAGAAATGATCTTAGGTAGTTAGGATACTCCTTGAGTCTCACCTTTGACATAGACGTTAGGTGGAATGAACCACTATAATTAAATCATGCAAACTTGTAAAACGTAGGTCGATGCATGCTCATTTCTTACGAGTAGCTTTATGTTACTCACCCCTACGATACTGGGGCATATTTCAGGTACAAAAATCAAAGTTGAGGTCTTCATTATGCTTGGATGGTTTGTGGACTTGGAGACTTCCATTTTTGGTGAAGGTTGGCTTGGAATGCCAATTGTAGTCTTATATGTCAACATGTGTACATTTGATTCCATATATGTAATGTGTACATGAGTACACTCTTTACAATGTATTTGACATGTATGAGATGAGGCCAGAGGCCAATGCCATGTAATTTGTATCCTATGTAATTTTTGACTTCATGGAGTATTATGAAAGTATTGAAAAATATTGAGTTTTTGCTTCACCATGTTTGCATTGGGTGTGGGAATTCCATTTTGATTCTTCCATTAGCATTCATTCACCATGTATGAAGTGTGGCCAAGGGCTAAACGGCATTTTGAAACCATCTCATGATTTTAAATTCCAAGTTTTCGTATCAAACTTCATTTTTGGCATTTTGGCCGTTGGGGGGTCATATTTTGTATCGGCCATATTTTTGGGCCATGGACCATTATAGAACATCTTACTAGGTAAGTTACGTTTGCATGCATGGTCATTTCTGGGCAAAGCTTCTTCTTTGGTGAAATGAGCCTCCTACGGACTCATTTTTCACTTTTGTTGCATATTCTGACCTAAGGGTATTTTTGGAATTTTCTTTGGTAAATAAATTCCGTTCTTCATATAGTTGAATAGAAAATATGATTTTAGGGGGGGGGGGGGGTTTCTTTTTCGTGTTTTTCCAGAAAATGCTATATTGGCATCGGAAATCGCATCCGAAGTTCAGCTCTCAGTTTTTAAATTTAGTAGCTTTTTGGACCCTCTGGACCAGTTTTCTTGGGAGGCCATTTTTGGCATTTCACAGTGCGTATTTTTCGATTTTTTTCTTAATTCATGCAGAAAACTCGATTTTGAGGGGGGTTTCTTCTTTGAGTTTTTCCAGAAAATGTCATATTGGCCCTTAAATTTTCATTTTTTCCCGAAAAACCCCTGCTGCCAGGTTTTTGGGTTGCACTTTACTGCCCTCTTCACATGTAAACGGTTACGAGGGGTTTCGTAACCGGTTACATGTGCATGGGCAATGTTTTGGTCGTGAATTTTGGCCTCCTAACCGGTTAGGAAGGTCTCCTAACCGATTAGATGATCTAGGGTTTGCACTTTTGGACCGTTTTGCCCTTTTTCTTCCGTTAGCCATATCTTCTTCATCCGGACTCCAAATCAAGTGATTTTTGAGTCTAAGTTCATTGATTATTCGTTGTCTTTCCAATGGTGTGCTCGGTGGCACCCACTTTTAAGCTGGAAATGATGATTTTGCCCCTAAGTTCATTCTTGTTCATTTTTGAAACGTTGCTTCCCCATTTGATTCCTTTGGGTTCAGTGACCTCGTTGAGGGTCATAATGATGTCTTAGAGCCATGTTGTACCTCTAGAGATTGTTGTTTTGTCTTTTGCTTCCGCATTTTGAATCCGTTATCGGGTCATCTCTCGGTTCATCACTGGCGCACCGAGTTGAAAAACTTGGGCCGTCACATTTAGCCCTTGCTCACCCTTGAATCCTTGCTCGCTGATCCTCTCACAGCCAATCCTTGTTCACTCCCACGACAGTAGTGAGTTCAATGGCGACCAAAGATGAATCCGAACAGAAAGTGCTCTGTACGTGGATGATCGTGAAGCATCGCTGGTGGGTCTTGATGCGCCGGTGATGAACTAGGTTTTCATACATGAAGTGTAGTAGAGCTCGCTATACTATTCGTCATCATAGGAGATACACGTTGATCTCGAGCTCACTGAAGTTAGTTGCAGTCACCGAAACTATTCGGTGTAATTTTGGAGTTCATTGCTGAAAAGTTTGCGGGTATCTCGAAGCTCGATGAAACTGTTACGAGATTTTCTCTCGCCAACTTTAATGGAGGTTTTCAGGTGACTTGACGATTTGGGATTTTTTTTTCTCCTCACTATGTTGGAATTTTAGTCATTTCACATAATATTATTTTTTTATATATATTTTATAAAATGGGTCACCAAGGGCATTTTAGTGCAATTTAATGCTAAATGTATAAGGAGGATCTATTTACACAAATGTATAGTGTATGGGTTTTTTTGCACGTGAATGGTGCAATGCACTGTAAGCATTCTTCAGGGGTGTTTTATGCATTTGACCTATACTGTAACGGGTGGGCGCTTATCCATTTACTCAAAAACTCAAATTGTTGGGTAGTACTGCATACCCACCCATTTATACACACTTCAACCCCCATCTAAATTCGATATGGGACAAGTCATACTTGTAACATTCGCCCCCACCCAAATGTGTGCAACACTCTCGTTGCTGCCGGGCCACCTTGCCTACCCGGGGTTAGACTCGGACATTATCCGGGTCGGGTGCTTAGTGTGACACCGGATCAAGAAGTAGTTTGACTCTGATACCAACTATAATGGGTGGACGCTTGCCCATTTACCAAAAAATTTGAGCTCTGGGGTAGTGTTGCATACTCACCCATTTATACGTACTTCAACCCCTATCCAAATCCGATGTGGAACAAGTCCCACTTGTAACACATACCCATTATAAAAGTACATTCAGTTTAGAAAGTAAAATTTAATGTGATAAATTTGTAAATTTACCACCTGAAAAATCCAAATAACTAGTAGTTTCTTATTTTCACAAAGAATATTGCTTTTAAAGAAAAATGTAATATTCAATAGAAGCAATAAGAAAAACCTTGCATATTACTCTTGAAAAAATTGGCACTTCAGAATATGCTCCTCTTCCACGTCATCGCCCGTAATGACCCGGTCATTTCCTTCCTTTCTCCTTAGAATTTTACGGATGAATTTTTTTCGTTGAAATTCTTTTTCTAAGTTCGGTTTCTCGTCGTTTAGTGTCGTCTTGAATGCTCGGAAATGGTTTCTGAGACTCTTTCCTTTGGATTGACAACTTCCTTTGAGGACCGAGTCATTTCCACATTTTTCATTTTTTGACACTATTCACTTTTCGTCTTTTTCCCTGTTTTGTCCTTTTCCCTATTTTGTCTTTTCCCTATTTTGTCTTTCCCCCGTTTGTCACTTGGTTGGCATAACCTCACTCCTTGTGTTCAGAGTTGGCTTTTGACTTCATGTGCCTTCATCTTCAGTGGTTTTCTCAAAATACGTATCTTCACTTTTGCAAGAAAGTACTCTAGTTGCTCCCGGTGTCCATAGGGGGGCATGGATGCACAGTTTTTCAGAATCTTTTTCTTTTCTTGGGGTATTTTTTGTAAATATCTTTTGAAGATATTTTATTTCAGGGGTTTTTAAGAAAATATTTTTGGAAGATATTTTCATTCTGGGGCATTAGTGCAATTAACCCTTTTTGGAGGGACCATTTTGCAATTAATGAAAGTTATTGTAAAATACTTCGTCTGGAGTCTGGATCCTCGTACGGGATTCATTTTCACTTTTCGTTGACTCGTAAATTCTTGGAATTTCCTTCTGGTCGTTTTTCTTCAGTTTTAGGGTTTTTGGCCCTAGTTGCCGCCAAACTTGTTCGGGGCATATCTGTCTGCTCGGAACTCAGTTTTTGACGTTATTTCTTCCGTTGTTCATATTTTCTCATTTTAAATCTTTTTTGTTCACAGAGTTTTGCTGTTTGAGCCCGTCTGCTCAAATTCCACTTTTTCGGACCTAGCGGGGCCCTTTCGGGGCACTTTTTGAGTTTTCCATAAATAGGGGGACTTAAAGTAAAAAAGTAATCTTCTCCCCTCTTCATGCATGACCTGGATATTCCATGGCATCCCAAGGGGGGCTGCCACCCTTCTCCCCTCATTTAAACCTCCTTCTCTTTATTATAAAGTCATAGTGCCTTCGCGTTTTGTGTTTGTCTTGACTACGCGCTTCTTTCACCCTTATTAGAACCCCTTTTTAGCCAAATTTTGAGTTCGGGTTTGAGGTCAAGTTAGGATTTTGGTAGATCCTCTTTGGAGTTTAATGTTCACGGCGTTGTCCCCGACAAAACCTCAAAGTATTGTCGGATTCGGAGCCGTTTTATTTTGGTGGCTTTTGAGATTTTCATCTCAAATCGAGGTAGGGGATGTCTTAGGTTTATATTATTGTTGTATTGATTGTTTTATAAGCATATACAACTTGTGAGCATGCCTTATTCAAGTTTTTTGAATTTAATTTGTTTATTTTCTTTGTTTAGGATTTAATTCTAATGATGGTATATAGTTTAGAATTGAATTGTGGCATGCTAGGAAATTAAGCTTTGATATATTGAGTAACATATATTAAATTGGGAACATTTGAATACGAATTGCAAAATTTATTTAATATTTATCTTTTGTGAAAGATTAATTCACATAGTTGTATCAAGCATGAAACCAACTTGTAATGTGATATTTAAGTAGGCCTTGGTGAGTTCTTTAACATATATTAAATTGAGGACATTTGGATATGTTGAAAATCTAGAGAAAAATTAATTAATGAGCTTAATTAATTTTATTTTAAGGTCACTTAAATTGATATTGGAAGTATTAGGTTGATAATCCCTTGAAATATAGTCTGTTTAATCACCTTATGAGCATGTTACTAATTTGATGTAGAATTAGTACTTGAGACATCTTGAAATGGTAATTGGACTTAGCATGATATAGAATATCATTGACTTGCATAAGTTGTTTAGATATATCTTGTGTAGGTGTATAGCTTGTTAGAATATTACAATTGTTTACCTTGGAAGCTAGTTACTAAATTGGGACTTATTTAGTACTTGTGGTTTAGTGTGGCAATGTGGTTCAATTGTTGTAAAATATTTCTGTTTTGGTGTATAAATTGCATATTGGAGGCTTGACATGTCATATGCTATCTAGATTTGAATTATAGGACATGGTTTGTGTGGATTCAACCTTATTTGTGCATGGAAGATGGTTTTATGCATTAGTGGATTTGGTATAAGTTTAGTCTAACTTATTGATTTTTGTATAAGTTTTGGACTTATTGATTTTGGAAAGCTTGTAAGGACATATTTTACGTGATGGTTAGGGTTTGGCTCTAGTACGGAGACAAGAGTCTTCTAAGTCATAAGTGCGCACTAAGTAGTACTTTGTAGGTCGTAATTGCCCGGAATAACTTATGCATGTGCGCCCTAGGTAGTGCTTTGTGGTTTGTAATTACCCGGAAACACTTGCTTGGTCTAGTGACCACATGTCCTAGTCTTTCTACTTTGATTTCGCATTCAATTTCAAGTTGTTAATCATTGATTACTTGTAACTTGAGAATTAGTGCCTGTTTATGTATTTTGATCTCATTTAGTATACTTGAAACTGTATACTTGAACTTGTATCCTTGTTGGTGTATCTAAACTCTATTTAGTGTATTTACGCTTAGTATGCTTGTCTTGTGTGTGCGGATTTCATTTTTGTATACTTGTGCCATGTATACTTGTCTTGTGCGTATGTGTTTAGCTTAGTATACTTGTGTTTGTATACTTGATTTATAAGTACTCTATAAATATATCTTATACTTGTGTATGTATGCTAGATATTGCTTATCCCGTTTAACATGATTTAGTATACTTGTGAGCATGTGTACTTGAATGTCGTGTATCATGTTTTAATACGGTTTAGTGTACTTGAGCATGTATATTTGTATGCCGTAGTTCAGTTCAATTGCATGAGTAGCTTAGGATGATCCTTGAGTCTCACTTTGACATAGACGTTAGGTGGCATGAGCCCCTTTAACATGTTTCACCTTAAGGTGATAGAATTGTAAAATGCTAGGTCGATGCATGCTCATCTCCTACGAGTAGCTTTATGTTACTCACCCACGTAGTGGGGACATTTTTCAGGTACTGGGATCAAGATTCGGGATTCACATCATGCTTGGATGATTTGTAAACTTGAAGTTCTCATTTCTTGTAAATGTTGGCTTAAAATGCCATTTATAGCTTTATATGTCAAAATGTGTAAATTTGATTCTATTTTTATAATGTGTACATGAGTACACCCTTTACAATATATTTGACACGTATGAGATGAGGCCGAAGGCCAATGACATGTATTTTGTATCTTATGTAAATTTTGACTTCATGAAATATAATAAAAATATTAAAAAATGTTGAGTTTTTGCCTCACCATGGTTGCATCGGGTGTGGGAATTCCATTTTTATTCTTTTATAAGGTCTCATTAATTATGTATGAAGTGTGGCCAAGGGCCAAATGCTAATTTGAAATCATTTGTCAATTTTAGTTTTCAAATTTTGCATTTCATGTACATTTTTGCCTTTTTGGCCGTTGGGGGGTCAGATTTTGCATCGGTGGTATTTATAAGCCATGGACCATTGTAGCACGTCCAAATACATAAGCTACGTTTGCGTGTATGATCGTTTTCAAGAAAAACCTCATCCTTGGTGATTTGAGCCTCCTATGGACTCATTTTGCATTTTTATTGCATAATCTGATTTTAGGGCATTTTGGGGTTTTTCTTTAGGAAATAAATTCCGGTCTTCATATGGTCTCTTAGAAAACATGATTTTGGGGGGGGGGGGGGGGGGTTCTTCTTCGTGTTTTTCTAGAAAATGTCATCTTGATACTGGAAATCCGTTGCAAAGTTCAGCTTCCAGTTTTACATTTAGCAGCTTTATGACCCTCATGACAAGATTTCATAGAGGGGCATTTTAGTTATTCTAAATTGAGTTTTTTTTGAATTCTCTCGCGAGTCACATAGAAAACTCGATTTCGGGAGGGGTTTCTTTTTTGTAGTTTTTCCAGAAAAATTCATTTGATAACCCGTTTTTGCTCTCAGTTGTGGACTGATCCTGAAGAAATTTCATGTAGCAGCTTTTTGGGTCTCTCTTGACCTAGGCTGATCTAGGGGCATTTTAAGGATCTTACAGCGTGTTTTTCTCCGTTCCTTCCACGATACCGGGTAGAAAACGTGATTTTAAGGAGGGTTTCTTCTTCATGTTTTTCCAGAAAAACTCATTTAAAGGTCCGTTTTTAGCCTCAGTTTTGAGAAAAAAATCAAATGTTGCTTGCTGTAAAAACACTATTCCTGCCCAGATTTCTTACCCGGAAAATAAGTTGTTTTTTTCGAAACTTTGAGGTTTCATATCTTCATCATCCGAACTCCAAATCAAATGATTTTTGAGTCTAAGTTTATTAGTTTTTGTTGGTCTATATAACGGTATGCATAGTTGCATTCAATTCTATCTAAAAAAGACCATTTTACCCCTTCTAAAGTACCCTTGCCGCAATGATTTCAAACCCAAAAGTTTAATTTTATGAAACTTTGAAATTTCATATCTTCTTCATCCGGACTCCGAATCAAGTGATTCTTGAGTCCATCTTGATTAGTTTTTCGTTGTCCTTCCAGTGGTGTGCTTGGTGGCACCCGAGTCCACAGTTTTCAGAAATGACTATTTTGCCCCTGTGGGTTTATTTGTTATATTTTTGGTCTTAAGCTTCCGCATCAGTTCTCATTGCGTTCCACGACCTCATGGAAGGTCACTTTGACTTCTTAGAGTCTTGTTTTCTGTTTTCGCTTCCGCATTTCGAATCCATTATCAGATCAAACTACGGTTCATCATAAGACGCACTGGCTTGAAAAACCAGGGCCGTCACATCGCCACCATCGATTGTCGTGCGTCCCACATCCACCTCCGAAACCGCAGGATTCAGGGGCAGAGCTAGAGGGGCACTAGCAGGGGCATGACCCCCCCAAAATTTTTGGAAATTTTTTTTACTACCTTAATTAATTTGTAAATTTTGCCTCTAAATCTATTAAAAATTTTAACTGCCCCCCCCCCTCCCCCCAATATTTTTAACACATATATTGACAGTTAATTTTTTTGAAAATTCTATTAATAGCCCCTAAATATTAATTAATTTGTAGATTTTGTCCCTAAAATTAATTAAAATTTTCAATTGGCCTTCAATATTTTTCAAAACACATATATTGACCCAATATAAAGAGTTTGAAAATAAATTTAATTTGTGTCTCGCAATCTTTTTTGTCAAAACACATATAGCTCATTATTATTATAGTCAATTTTTTAATTTATTTTGGTAAAAAATTATTATAGTCGTTATCTCAACACATTGTTATTTTATTTATATATACTCGTACAATATCTATAATATTAATTTAAGAGGGAAAAAAAAAGGAATAAAATAATTAATGTTCTCTCATGTTTGGTAAAAATGCATGAAGCATTTTTTGTCAAACATTTTTATAAAATGGTATTTACAAGAAAAATATCTAAAATTATATAACAATCTTTATTGGCTAAGTCCTAGGAATATTTGGAAAGAAGATAAACTAAAATATTGTAAGACTCTCAATAACATTAATAATATCATCTATATACTTTTAATTATTACTTTCTAAATAATAAATTTTATAACTATTTGTATCTTGTTTAATAACTTAATAATAATCTTGTTGAATTTATTTTTGGTTAAAAATTGAGTTAAAATTCATTATGTTGTTGAATTGTGGAATTTACTTAATTTTCTTCTTCCAAAAATTAGATTTTTGAAAAATTAAAATAATTGATAAAGGAAATTTAATTTTCTAACAATGCTTATTTCTTTACATTTTTTCTCCATAATTTTCTTCTAGCATCAATTTATTTATTTATTTTTTGTCCAAGTTGTATTTTTATTTTTATTTTCCCAAGATATATATACTATGACCAGTATTTAAAAATAAATTATATTACAATTGATTTATAAGTTTTTAAAATTTTTATACCATCACTTTGCCTAGCCTCTGTAGAGGGTCTTGGTCTTGTTTTAAGGAAATTTGCATATTCGATTAAATATGCAAGTTCATTAAATTTTCTCATTACTTCCAAGTAAAGATCTTATACCGTCGCGTTGTGACCTACTTTCTCATACACATACTCTAAAGTTATGGAATAGAATCTTGACTTTAAGGCTGATGTGCATGGGATCCTAGAAATGCACCTCGAGACTAAAAAATCCCCTATAACGTAGCCGAAGCGTTGAAAGAAAATGTTATAGTTTTCCCTTAGGGTTCGTTTGGTTAGACGGAAAATTATAATAGAAAGTGAAAGGGAAAGAAAGTGAAAGAAAGGAAAAGAAAATCAAGTTTCCATCATGCATTTGGTTAGCAAATTTTTTTTTCAAGAAAGTTGTGAGAAAATACTACTTTGTGAGTTTGGAAAGCATGAAAGTGAAAAGAAAGTGATTACAGTTATCAAAACTACCATTTTAGTTATAAGATTACTTTGTACTCTTTCGAGACATTGCTCTATCTTCTGACGCATGAACAAAATTAAAATTTTAAGTTAAAAATGAAACAATGATTATGATATTTAAATATTTTATATATGTGATTATAGGTACAAGTTTAATTAACAAAAAATTTTGTTCCGAAAAATTGTTAGCCGTGTATTTATGGACTTGTCGTTGTCAAATACACTCCATTTCAAGATAAAATACCTACAACCATTTAACTAAAAATGTCTAATGGCAAGTAGGGTCGAACCACGCATTCAAGATGAGTTTCTATTTCTGAACAAGAGATTTAAAAATATTCATTTTGAAGTTTGTCACTAACTAGAAATAAATATGGGACAACAAATATGTAAAGCAATATTAGAAAGAGAAATTTCAAGTATATAAATTGAGAGCAAGAAACTGATGAGTAATAAAATAACAATGCATTGAGAAGAAAATTACAACTAGAAACAATAAGGAAAACTCAATCTATTATATCATTATATCTATCTCTATATCTACTCACTTTTGAATGCTCTAGAGTCGGCTATTTAAAGCCAAAATTGTGCATCCACAATTGTTGCATTCTGATCAATATTAACTTCTCTGACTCTCTCTTCCTTCACGCCACCTCGCTACACTATACTCTGACCACTGCCCATTTTTGTATCAACCACTTCTATATCTACTTCACCTTTTCTTCCTTTCTTTGTTGACTTTTCTTTCCTTGATTTTCTTCTTTCTCTCTCCTCATTTCTCTCTTCTTTACGTGCACATCATTTCTCTTCTCTTGTTTGCTTTTGTTTTTTCTTTTCTTTTTTCTCTCTCCTCATTTCTTCTTTTGTTGACTTATTTCTTCTTTCTTTCTTTTCTTTTCTTCTTTCTCTCTCCTCATTTCTCTACTTCATTTGCACACAGATATACATAATATAGCTAACTTTTGTTTTTCTTTTCTTCTCATTCATATATTAATACCTACAGAACACAAAACAAGCATATAAGAATATTTCAATATATAAAAGTCTAATTAAAAACTTATTTTGGTGCATGAAATAATAGGTTTTGTGTACTTATCAAACTATCCCCGGCAACGGCGCCATTTGATAGGCGTGTATTTATGGACTTGTCGTTGTCAAATACACTCCATTTCAAGATAAAATACCTACAACTATTTAACTAAAAATGTCTAATGGCAAGTAGGGTCGAACCACGCATTCAAGATGAGTTTCTATTTCCGAACAAGAGATTTAAAAATATTAATTTTGGAGTTTGTCACTAACTAGAAATAAATATTGGACAACAAATATTTAAAGCAATATTAGAATGAGAAATTTCAAGTATATAATTGAGAGCAAGAAACTGAAGAGTAATAAAATAACAATGCATTGAGAAGAAAATTATAATTAGATACAATAAGGAGAACTGAATTTATTATATCATTCTATCTCTATCTCTACTCTCTTTTGAATGCTCCAGAGTCGGTTATTTATATTCAAAATTGTGCATCCACAATTGTTGCCTTCTGATCAATATTAACTTCTTTGACTCTCTCTTCCTTCACGCCACCTCGCTACACCATACTCTGACCACTGCCAACTTTTGTATCAACCACTTTTATATCTACTTCACCTTTTCTTCCTTTCTTTGTTGACTTTTCTTTCCTTGATTTTCTTCTTTCTCTCTCCTCATTTCTCTCTTCTTCACGTGCACAACATTTCTCTTCTCTAGTTTGCTTTTGTTTTTTCTTTTCTTCTTTCTCTCTCCTCATTTCTTCTTTTGTTGACTTATTTCTTCTTTCTTTCTTTTTTTTTTTCTTCTTTCTCTCTTCTCATTTCTCTTCTTCATTCGCACACAGATATACAAAATATAGCTAACCGTTGTTTTTCTTTTCTTCTCATTCATACATTAATACCTACAGAACACAAAACAAGCATATAAGAATATTTAATTATATAAAAGTCTAAATAAAAGCTTATTTTGGTGCATGAAATAAAAGGTTTTGTATACTTATCAAACTATCCTCGGCAACGGCGCCATTTGATAGGCGTGTATTTATGGACTTGTCATTGTCAAATACACTCCATTTCAAGATAACATACCTACAACCATTTAACTAAAAATGTCTAATGGCAAGTAGGGTCGAACCACGCATTCAAGATGAGTTTCTATTTCCGAACAAGAGATTCAAAAATATTAATTTTGGAGTTTGTCACTAACTAGAAATAAATATTGGGCAACAAATATGTAAAGCAATATTAGAATGAGAAATTTCAAGTATATAAATTGAGAGCAAGAAACTGATGAGTTATAAAATAACAATGCATTGAGAAGAAAATTACAATTAGAAACAATAAGGAAAACTCAATCTATTATATCATTCTATCTATCTCTATCTAAACTCTCTTTTGAATGCTCCAGGGTGGGCTATTTATAGCCAAAATTGTGCATCCACAATTGTTGCCTTCTGATCAATATTAACTTCTTTGACTCTCTCTTCCTTCACGCCACCTCGCTACACCATACTCTGACCACTGCCCACTTTTGTATCTACCACTTCTATATCTACTTCACCTTTTCTTTCTTTCTTTGTTGACTTTTCTTTCCTTGATTTTCTTCTTTCTCTCTCCTCATTTCTCTCTTCTTCACGTGCACATCATTTCTCTTCTCTTGTTTTCTTTTGTTTTTTCTTTTCTTCTTTCTCTCTCCTCATTTCTTCTTTTGTTGACTTATTTCTTCTTTCTTTCTTTTCTTTTCTTCTTTCTCTCTTCTCATTTCTCTTCTTCATTTGCACACAGATATACATAATATAGCTAACTTTTGTTTTTCTTTTCTTCTCATTCATACATTATTACCTACAGAATACAAAACAAGCATATAAGAATATTTAAATATATAAAAGTCTAATTAAAAGCTTATTTTGGTGCATGAAATAATAGGTTTTGTGTACTTATCAAACTATCCCCGGCAACGGCGCCATTTGATAGGCGTGTATTTATGGGCTTGTCGTTGTCAAACTCATTCCATTTCAAGATAAAATACCTACAACCATTTAACTAAAAATGTCTAATGACAAGTAGGGTCGAACCACGCATTCAAGATGAGTTTCTATATTCGAACAAGAGATTTAAAAATATTAATTTTGGAGTTTGTCACTAACTAAAAATAAGTATTGGACAACAAATATGTAAAGCAATATTAGAATGAGAAATTTCAAGTATATAAATTGAGAGCAAGAAACTAAAGAGTAATAAAATAACAATGCATTGAGAAGAAAATTACAATTAGAAACAATAAAGAAAACTCAATCTATTATATTATTCTATCTATCTCTATCTCTACTCTCTTTTGAATGCTCCAGAGTCGGTTATTTATATTCAAAATTGTGCATCCACAATTGTTGCCTTCTGATCAATATTAACTTCTTTGACTCTCTCTTCCTTCACGCCACCTCGCTACACCATACTCTGACTACTGCCCACTTTTGTATCAACCACTTCTATATCTACTTCACCTTTTCTTCCTTTCTTTGTTGACTTTTCTTTCCTTGATTTTCTTCTTTCTCTCTCCTCATTTCTCTCTTCTTCATGTGCACATCATTTCTCTTCTTTTGTTTTCTTTTGTTTTTTCTTTTCTTCTTTCTCTCTCCTCATTTCTTCTTTTGTTGACTTATTTCTTCTTTCTTTCTTTTCTTTTCCTCTTTCTCTCTTCTCATTTCTCTTCTTCATTTGCACATAGATATACAAAATATAGCTAACTGTTGTTTTTCTTTTCTTCTCATTCATACATTAATACCTATAGAACACAAAACAAGCACATAAGAATATTTAATTATATAAAAGTCTAACTAAAAGCTTATTTTGGTGCATGAAATAATAGGTTTTGTATACTTATCAAACTATCCTCGGCAACAGTGCCATTTGATAGGCGTGTATTTATGGACTTGTCGTTATCAAATACACTCCATTTCAAGATAAAATACCTACAACCATTTAACTAAAAATGTCTAATGGCAAGTAAGGTCGAACCACACATTCAAGATGAGTTTCTATTTCCGAACAAGAGATTCAAAAATATTAATTTTGGAGTTTGTCACTAACTAGAAATAAATATTGGACAACAAATATGTAAAGCATTATTAGAATGAGAAATTTCAAGTATATAAATTGAGAGCAAGAAACTGAAGAGTAATAAAATAACAATGCATTGAGAAGTAAATTACAATTCGAAACAATAAGGAAAAGTCAATCTATTATATCATTCTATCTATCTCTATCTCTACTCTCTTTTGAATGCTCCATAGTCGGCTATTTATAGCCAAAATTGTGCAACCATAATTGTTGCCTTCTGATCAATATTAACTTCTCTGACTCTCTCTTCCGTCACGCCACCTCACTACACCATACTCTGTCCACTGCCCACTTTTGTATCAACCACTTCTATATCTACTTCACCTTTTCTTCCTTTCTTTGTTTACTTTTCTTTCCTTGATTTTCTTCTTTCTCTCTCCTCATTTCTCTCTTCTTCACGTGCACATCATTTCTCTTCTCTTGTTTGCTTTTGTTTTTTCTTTTCTTCTTTCTCTCTCCTCATTTCTTCTTTTGTTGACTTATTTCTTCTTTCTTTCTTTTCTTTTCTTCTTTCTCTCTTCTCATTTCTCTTCTTCATTTGCACACAGATATACATAATATAGCTAACCTTTGTTTTTCTTTTCTTCTGATTCATACATTATTACCTACAGAACAGAAAACAAGCATATAAGAATATTTAAATATATAAAAGTCTAATTAAAAGCTTATTTTGGTGCATGAAATAATAGGTTTTATGTACTTATCAAACTATCCCCTGCAACGGCGCCATTTGATAGGCGTGTATTTATGGACTTGTCATTGTCAAATACACTCCATTTCAAGATAAAATACCTACAACCATTTAACTAAAAATGTCTAATGGCAAGTAGGGTCGAACCACGCATTCAAGATGAGTTTCTATTTCCGAACTAGAGATTTAAAAATATTAATTTTGGAGTTTGTCACTAACTAGAAATAAATATTGGACAACAAATATGCAAAGCAATATTAGAATGAGAAATTTCAAGTATATAAATTGAGAGCAAGAAACTGAAGAGTAATAAAATAACAATGCATTGAGAAGGAAATTACAATTAGAAACAATAAGGAAAACTCAATCTATTATATCATTCTATCTATCTCTATCTCTACTCTCTTTTGAATGCTCCAGAGTCGGCTATTTATATTCAAAATTGTGCATCCACAATTGTTGCCTTCTGATCAAATTAACTTCTTTGACTCTCTCTTCCTTCACGCCACCTTGCTACACCATACTTTGACCACTGCCCACTTTTGTATCAACCACTTCTATATCTACTTCACCTTTTCTTCCTTTCTTTGTTGACTTTTCTTTCCTTGATTTTCTTCTTTCTCTCTCCTCATTTCTCTCTTCTTCACGTGCACATCATTTCTCTTCTCTTGTTTGCTTTTGTTTTTTCTTTTCTTCTTTCTCTCTCCTCATTTCTTCTTTTGTTGACTTATTTCTTCTTTCTTTCTTTTCTTTTCTTCTTTCTCTCTTATCATTTCTCTTCTTCATTTGCACATAGATATACATAATATAGCTAACTGTTGTTTTTCTTTTCTTCTCATTCATACATTAATACCTACAGAACACAAAACAAGCATATAATAATATTTAATTATATAAAAGTCTAACTAAAAGCTTATTTTGGTGCATGAAATAATAGGTTTTGTATACTTATTAAACTATCCTCGGCAACGGCGCCATTTGATAGGCGTATATTTATAGACTTGTCGTTGTCAAATATACTCCATTTCAAGATAAAATACCTACAACCATTTAACCAAAAATGTCTAATGGCAAGTAGGGTCGAACCACGCATTCAAGATGAGTTTCTATTTCCGAACAAGCGATTAAAAAATATTAATTTTGGAATTTGTCACTAACTAGAAATAAATATTGGACAACAAATATGTAAAGCAATATTAGAATGAGAAATTTCAAGTATATAAATTGAGAGCAAGAAACTGATGAGTAATAAAATAACAATGCCTTGAGAAGAAAATTACAATTAGAAACAATAAGGAAAACTCAATCTATTATATCATTCTATCTATCTCTATCTCTACTCTCTTTTGAATGCTCCAGAGTGGGCTATTTATAGCCAAAATTGTGCATCCACAATTGTTGCCTTCCGATCAATATTAACTTCTCTGACTCTCTCTTCCTCCACACCACCTCGCTACACCATACTCTGACCACTGCCTACTTTTGTATCAACCACTTCTATATCTACTTCACCTTTTCTTCCTTTCTTTGTTGACTTTTCTTTCCTTGATTTTCTTCTCTCTCTCTCCTCATTTCTCTCTTTTTCACGTGCACATCATTTCTCTTCTCTTGTTTGCTTTTGTTTTTTCTTTTCTTCTTTCTCTCTCCTCATTTCTTCTTTTGTTGACTTATTTCTTCTTTCTTTCTTTTCTTTTCTTCTTTCTCTCTTCTTATTTCTCTTCTTCATTTGCATACAGATATACCTAATATAGCTAACTTTTGTTTTTCTTTTCTTCTCATTCATACATTAATATCTACAAAACACAAAACAAGCATATAATAATATTTAAATATTTAAAAGTCTAATTAAAAGCTTATTTTGGTGCATGAAATAATAGGTTTTGTGTACTTATCAAAAATATTTAGGAAAAAAGATTGAAGTTAATATATATACTTTTAGTCATAGAAAAATGCTTCAACTAAACTAATTTGATACATCTAATATATGTAGAATTAAAATTAAATTAGTTTGGTACATCTAATTACTAAGAGTCCTAAAGTCGAGATAAGTCTATGTATAAAAAAGTACATGTACGAATTAAATTGTAAATTGTATGCGTAGAGACACTAATCCTAATTTTTCACCCAACACTTTGCTTAGATTTATATATATATATATATATATATATATATATATATATATATATATCACTCTAAATCATTCTTAATTATGGAAAGAAAAAAATATAATAAAATTTTAATTTTGTACGCACGTATAAAACTATGTACAATTAAAATAGTATTCCATTATTATATAAGCAATATACAATAGAAGGGAACTGACCTATTAATAAAGTTTGTGGAGAAAGTGGCTTGGGCATAATAGGAAACTAAGATATGAAGGCGCCACTTTTACGGGAAAGTAAAATTTCCCTGTGTTTTTTGCGAGAAGCATTTTGAGGAAAATTAAGCGGTTGCGAGAAATTTACTTCCTAAAATTTTTCTCTTTCACACTAACCAAACTCCAAACAAATTTAAAAATTTTCTGTTTCTTTTCCTTTCTATCTATTTCATGCTAACCAAACGAACCCTTAGGATAAATTTCAAAACTTTCTAAACTTTTTTGAAGGTTCATATTAGAACATCAAAGGGACAAGTAATTTTTTTTTTTTTCCCGGCAAACTATGGGAAGGATACTCGAACATAGGCATACCTGCACGGAAAGCTGGGCAATAATGCCCAAAAAGATAATACATTTGATGTATATCCTTTCAAGAAGTTGGGACTAAAAAAAGGTGGGAGTGCATCTTTGTTGTGAGATGAATAATTACACACTAATGTTAAAAGAGATCAAAAATAAATTGACTTGCATGTCTTTTATTGGATAAGCATTGTGGTTAAATGTCTTTTATAGGGCAATGTGGTTTAGATAAAATCAAAACTAAAAATCAAAATAAAAGTCAGCATAATTGTACACACATTTTTACCCCTATTTCCTTAAAAAATCTTAGACTAACCCAAAAAAACACCCTAATATTGCAACATGAACAAAAATACTCTTTGACAATGGAGTACTCTTGAGTATTTTCCATGTGAGTGTTTATTGGATAATTGCTTTTCTGGCCAATATAGTTTAGATAAAATTAAAAAAAAATAAAAAAAATTTCTTATTGTACGCACATTTTTACCCTTTTCAAGATGAGCAAGACAAGACCAAATCATTACAAGCAATTGCGCCATTTGTAATAGTTGTAGTAGATGATGTTTATCAAGGATATCATGGTGGGTATTGACACACAAGGCTTCTTTCATAGCTTGAAATTGAGCGCCAAATAAGAAACATTTACGGTAGCATTTTGAGCCTTAAGAGCCGAGCAGCAAACCTTTAGTCACTGCAACGTGAACAAAAATACTCTTTGACAAGGGAGTACTCCTGAGCATTTTCCATGTGAAAGTTTATTGGATAATTGCTTTTCTGGCCAATATAGTTTAGATAAAATATAAAAAAAAGGTCTTATTGTACGCACATTTTTACCCTTTTCAAGATGAGCAAGATAAGACCAAACCATTACATGCAATTGCACTATTTGTAATAGTTGTAGTAAATGATGTCTATCAGGATATCATGGCGGGTATTGACACACAAGGCCTCTTTCATATATATTATTAATGGAATAAATAATAATGAATATATTTTGCATATGGATTTAAATAAATAAAAGAATATAAAATATATATGTATACAATTTTATTTGAAGCTAATATACAGACGCTCTCATGACCCCCCCACTTTCAAAAAATTTAGACTTTGACGCTTTTGCTCCCGCTCTCGCACTCCTTCTGCTCTGTGTGACTTAGAGCAAACCCCCTTTCCTTAAAAAAATATAAGGCCTAACCCCAAACCACTAATGTGCAACATGAACAAAACTATGTGATGTAAGATCAAGGCAATTGACAACACAAAGTGGGGGCATAAAGGACTCCATTTCACACTTTTATCCTTCCATTAGAGAAATTAAAAAAAAAAAATTTGAAGTACATTTAACTCAACATTCTCAAGTATTATGAAATGCATGGAAAGGACCAATCAATTGTACAAGGATAATGCATAACGTAACAATAACAAAAGTGACAAAGCTTAAATAAATGTAGTAACGAAACATAATCATTAAAGAACAAGGATAAGCTAGCTAGATTCAAGTAGAAACATGATAGTACGATAGTCGTAAGATTTTTTTTTTTTAAACAAGCTATTTATTTCCATACACAATAGAATGATTACAACTAGATTGCCATGAGGCCCTTGTAAAGTGCTCATATAGTTCTTTAAAATTAAAGGAAGGAATCCGGTGTGGCGCGGATCACAGGAGTATGGTGCGCACAAGGTTTTGAATGGCTGAGATGCGTGGATGGATGGCGTAGGATCCAGTGTAGGTGCACCCATATAACAGAGTTGAGCGCAACCAATGAGGAGAGGCCAACATGCGCGGAGGGCCAAATCAGGCGCATGTGCAGCGAGTGTGTGCATGTGAGGACAGCTGCCAGAGCAAGGTGGTGCGTGGAGGTGCGTGCAGCAGGTTTATGAGCGTGTGGCGACATGTGAGGCATTATTTGGAGTCCCAGAAAGTTGCTGTGGAGTCTGGTGATGGCCCAGATGTGACGGCCCAAGTTTTGTAAACCCGGTGCGTCAGTGATGACCAAAAGATGACCCGATAATGGATCCGAAATGCGGAAGCGAAATGTGAAACAACGGTTTTTAGAGATACAATGCGTCTCTAAGACACCAATGTGATCCTCAATGAGGTCACGGAACCCAAAGGAAACAAATGCAGAAGTGTCGTTTCAAAAACGGACAAAAAGAACCTAGGGGCAAAATGGTCATTTGCAAAAAGTGGATTCAGGTGCTATTGAGCACACCGCTTGAAAGACAATGACAAATTACTCAAGTTCAAAAAAAAGTTTACTCAATATGGAGTCCGGACGGGGGAGAAAGGTCAAAAACAAAAATGATGTCGTGGCGGCCCGACGAGGACAACCCACCACTACTGCAACTGAGAGTAAAAACGTGTATCTAAACGGACTTTTTTGGAAAAACTCAAAGAAGAAACCCCCCCTAAAATCAAGTTTCCTACCCTAAGCCTAAACGGAAACAAAAAAAATGCATTGTAAAATGCCCAGAATGCCCCCAAGAAAATCAGGTCAAGAGGAAAAAAACTAATCTGAGCTACTGCCTAAGTTTTGGAAATAGGGCTTCGGGAGGTTTTTAAATTGCCTAAATTGAAAATGCAATCTTAAAATGCACCCACAAGACCTCCGGAAGTTTCAGATTAGTGGTGACGATTTTCAAAAAAAAGTCGATGAATAGTACCAACTACATTTGTACTAAAAATTTGCAAAACCTGGCAGCAAGGATTTTTTGAAAAAATATGAATTTTTGAGGGCCAAGATGATGTTTTCTGGAAAAACTCTCAAAATCAAGTTTTCTACGTGACTCGTGAGGAAAAATGAAAAAAACTCATTGTAAAATACCAAAAATGCCCCTGTAACAGAATAGGGTCAAACTAAAAAATATGCAACTTTAGATTTTTGTTTCATCAAGGAAGGTATTGTTTGCCAAAGTGAGTATGCAAGTGTATGTAATATGATAAAATAGATGTGCTACAATGGCCTATGGCCTCATTACAATACATTTACAACATTTGACATGCCAAACCTCCAAGTTAGAAAAATTACATTTCATAGACAAATCATGAACATGCTAACACTTGCATGTGAACAAGAATGCTTCTAAAGAAGCTCAACTCAGCAAATCACCCAAGTAATTGCAATCTCCAATCTTGTATCTTGTACCTGAAATATGCCCCAGTATCGTAGGGATGAGTAACATAAAGCTACTCGTAGGAAATGAGCATGGATCGACCTAAAGTTTTACAAGTTGCATGATTTAATTATTGTGGTTCATTCCACCTAATGTCTATGTCAAGGTGAGACTCAGGGAGCATCCTAACTACCTAAGATCATTTCTAGCATCAATCACCTCATTCATGCAATTTTAATAACATAGGGTCATGCTTACACAAAGCAACAACATAGGAGCATGCTTACACAAAGCAACAACGTAGTGGTTCTCAAGGTTATCAACTTGAAGTCTAAAATGCAACATCAACTAAATATAACAATTTAGCATAATTAGAATATCTAATACCACACATCAAGGCATAAATTCTCTAAGTTATCAACTAGCAATCTAAAAGTGTGAAATCAACTAAATATATCAATTTAGTATGGATGTACTTAACAACATCAAATCGCCAATTACCAAAACCACAAGTCACAATTAAACATTGGTTGTCAACTTGGAATTGAATGCGAAATCAAATAGTGAAAGACTTGGATATCACAGCTCGGATTTCCGCTAAGACAAGGCAAATTTGGAGCTACTAACCCCCAAGCAGCTTACCCAACGCGCGAACTTTATAAGGCTAATTTGGAGCTACTAACCCCCAGGCAGCCTACCCAACGCGCGGACTTTTGACTTAGAGGACTCTTGTCCCCGTACTAGAGCCAAACCCTAGCCATCACAGCTTAACAATGTCCCAAGTAACTCCAAAATAAATAAGTTAACAACTTATATACGTATTAAACAGTATACGAAACTACCTTCATGCACAAGTAGGTTGTAACCATACAACACATGCTCTAAATCCCCAACAACTATAGGATGACAATGTCGAATCTTCAGAGCGCGATTCGTTACGCACTATAATAGCATCACATGTCGAATCTTCAGTGTGCGATTCGTTACACGTTATAACAATATAATTCAATATTGGAACATAAACTCATAATTCCATTATAAGCCTAAAATCATGCCTTAAACGTATTATCAATGTCAATTACATGATTCAATCAACGGTGCAACAAGGTAGAATTTAATTACATCATGATAATTAAATCACTCAATTCTAAAACAACTCTAAATGGTCCTAAATTAACATATGCTAGTACATAAGTCATAGTTATCACAAATATCAAGCTAAACACTCAATTAGGCCAACGAAACTCTTAATTAGATTTTAATTAAAATCTCTAGATTTTCATACTTGTCCAAATGCTCTCAAATTAAAGTATGTTAAACAACATGCCAAAACCTAATTTAGAAGCATACTACAACTTAATTTCATGCAAGGTACGGCCATGCACTTTAATCTTTCATAAAAGATAAATATTAATTAAAAAGAGAAATTCTTATTTAATTAATCCCAATTTAATATATGTTAACAGACATATTAAAACTAGATTTTCTAGCATGCCACAATTCAAATCAAAGTTATATATCATCATGAATTTTAAATCTTATACAAAGAAATAAAAATTAATAACTTTCAAGATTTGATACAAGGCATATAATCATGCTAAACACTCAATACAACACACACAAAAGCCTAAAACATTCCTTACCTCAATTTGAGATGAAAATGTCAAAAGCCATCAAAATGGAACGGCTCCGAATCCGACGAAACTACTAGGTTTTGTCAGGGACAACGCCGTGAACATAACCCCCATGCAAGCCCCATCAAAATCATAACTTAACCTCAAAACCAAACTCAAGAAATGGTCAAAAATGAATTCTAATAAGGGGGAAAGGTAGAGCACGGCGAGGGGAACAACAAACGTTAAGGCCGAAGACTTTCCATCAAGGAAAAGTGAACCAAAAGAGGAGAGAGAAGATGGAAGCACCCCTTGGGCTGCCATGGGAGCTCCAGGTCGTGCATGAAGAGGGGAGAAGATGAAAAATGAAATATCTCACCCCTCTTTTATAGAAATCTCAAAAAGTGCCCCAAACGGGCCTCCCCAGGTCTGAAAAAGTAAAATTTGAGCAGACACACTCAAATGACAAAAATCTATGAACAAAAAAGATTCAAAATAAGAAAATATGAACAACGGAAGAAACAGCGTCAAAAACCGAGTCCCGAGCAGAAAGTTATGCCCCAAACAAGTTTGGCGCTAACTATGGCCAAAAACCCTGAAACTGGAAAATAATGACCAGAAGGAATTTCTAAGAGTACATAACTCGACAAAAAGTGAAAATGAATCCCGTACGAGGATCCAGGCTTAAAATAAAGTATTTAGCAATAACTTTCATTAATTGCACAATGGCCCAGAATGAAAATATCTTCCAAAAATATTTTCTTAAAAACCCCTGAAATAAAATATCTTCAAAAGATATTTATGAAAAACATCCTAAGAAAAGAAAATAATTTCAAAGAACTTTGCATCCATGCCCCTATGGACACCGGGAGCAACCAGAGTACTTTCTTGCGAAAGTAAAGATACGTATTTCGTGGAAACCACTCAAGATGGAGATACATGAAGTAAAAAACCAACTTTGAACACAAGAAGTGTGGTTACGCCAACAAAGTGTCAAACGGGAAAAGACAAAATAGGGAAAAGGACGAAATAGGGAAAATGACGAAAAGTGAATAGTGTCGAAAAACGAAAAATGCGGAAACGACTCGGTCCTCAAAGGAAGTTGTCAATCCACAGAAAAGAGTCTCGAAAATCACTCCAGAGCACTCGAGACGACACTAAGCGAAGAGGAACTAAACTCAGAAAGGAAAGACAACGGAAAAAAAATATCCGTGAAAATCCGGGTCATTACACCAGAATTGATTTCAAGCTTGTTTGAGTTGAAATCAATCATTAGAGAATGTGAAGGGTTTTGAGAGCCGCAGAGTATTACTACGATGTTTAGTAGCATTTATTTTGTGTAAAATATAATTACTTAATATTGTGCTATGGAAGGAGGTGCCAAATTTTCTAGTTAACAATCCATTCTGTTATGGTCCGTTTGGTTAGCAAGAGCTAGCTTGAAAAGAAAAGAAAAGAAAAGAAAAGAAAAGACAAGGAAAATATTTAAAAAATTATGCGTTTGGTTAGATGGAAAGTAATTTTTTTGGGAAAGTAGGATTCTCGCTATTGCGAATTTTCCCAAAAAATTTCCAGTATAAAACACGCGAAAATTTACTTTCTCGCAAAACTTAGCCACTTTATATCTTAGTTTCCTCTTGTACCCTTGTCAGTTTTTTCTCCCCCCTCTTCTTCACTTTCTTAGTTTCTCCATGTTTCTCTCCTTGATTCTCTCCACTTTTCAGTTTGTCACAAACTTCACATAAATGTATATTTATTTTTGTAAATTGATATAATCCTAATTTAATTATTTATATTTTTATATGTACATATAAAATTAATTTATTTTTATTATCATTTTGGGCTCAATAATTAATAATGATTGAGATCGAGTGGTATACATACATGTTTTTTTACTGTTGGTGTTGTAGGCGATTGGGATTCTTAGTTTGAATGGAAACTTACAATCTCCAGATTTGGGTTTTGCAATTGTTGTGTCCGTTAAGGATACAATTTAGATATTAATAGAAAAAATTATATTATTATTTTTAATAATATATTATTTTACTTTCCTTTTATTTTATTTTATTTTGTTAAAAATGGATATAAACAATTAGGTATAAAGTGGTTCATTAAACACAAATTTATTTTATTTTAAAATATTTAAATTCCTAAGGATAGTTTTGGTAATAGAATCATTTTCTTTTCATTTTCATCCTATCCAAACTAACAAAGTAATATTTTCTTGAAATTTTTTCCTTTAAACCAAATGCACACTGGAAACTTGATTTTCTTCTCCTTTACTTCACTTTTTTTCATTTTCACTTTCTATCATAAATTTCTATCTAACTAAACGGACCCTTAAGCAAATTTTCTAGTTAACAATCCATTCAGTTAAAGAAATTTTCTAGTTAAACAATGCATTTAGGTAAGGAAAATTTCTAGTTAACAATCCATTAAGTTAAGAAAATTTCTAGCAAAACAATCCACTCAGTTAAGGAAAATTTCTAGTTAAATAATCCATTCAGTTTAGGAAAATTTTCTAGTTAACAATCCATTCAGTTAAGGAAATTTTCTAATTAAACAATCCAGTTAAGGAAATTTTTAAGTTAACAATCCATTCAGATAAGGAAATTTTCTATTTAACAATCCATTCAGAAAATTTTCTAGTTAAACAATCCATTCAGTTAAGGAAATTTTATAGTTAACAATCCATTTAGTTAAAGAAAATTTCTAGTTAAACAATCCATTCAGTTAAGAAAAATTATACATTCAGTTAAGAAAAATTTTCTAGTTAACAATCCTTTCAGTTAAGGAAATTTTCTAATTAAGAATCCATTTAGTTAAGAAAATTTTCTAATTAAACAATCCATTCAGTTAAGGAAATTTTCTAGTTAAATAATCCATTCAGTTAAGGAAATTTTTTAGTTAAACAATCCATTCAGTTAAGGAAATTTTCTAGTTAACAATTCATTCAGTTAAGGAAATTTTCCAGTTTAACAATCCATTCAGTTAAGGAAATTTTCTAGTTAAACAATCCATTCAGTTAAGAAAAATTTCTACTTAAACAATCCATTCAGTTAAGGAAATTTCTAGTTAAGGAAATTTTCTAGTTAACAATCCATCCAGTTAAGGAAATTTTCTAGTTAACAATTCATTCAGTTAAGGAAAATTTCTAGTTAAACAATCCATTCAGTTAAGGAAATTTCTAGTTAAGGAAAATTTTCCAGTTAACAATCCTTTCAGTTAAGGAAATTTTCTAGTTAACAATCCATTCAATTAAGGAAAATTTCTAGTTAAACAATCCATTCAGTTAAGGAAAATTTTTAGTTAAACAATCTTTTCGGTTAAGGAAAATTTCTAGTTAACAATCCTTCCGGTTAAGGAAAATTTTCTAGTTAACAATCCTTTCAGTTAAGGAAATTTTCTAGTTAATAATCCATTCAGTTAAGGAAATTTTCTAATTAAACAATCCATTCAGTTAAGAAAACTTTCTAGTTAACAATCCATTCAGTTAAGGAAAATTTCTAATTAAACAATCCATTCAGTTAAGGAAATTTTCTAGTTAACAGTCCAATCAGAAAAAAATTTTAGTTAACAATCCATTCAGTTAAGGAAATTTTCTAGCTAAACAATCCATTCAGTCAAGGAAAGTTTTCTAGTTAACAATCCATTTAGTTAAGGAAATTTTCTAGTAAACAATCCATTCAGTTAAGGAAATTTTTTAGTTAACTAACATTCAGTTAAGGAAATTTTCTAGTTAAATAATTCATTCAGTTAAGGAAATTTTCTAGTTAAACAATGCATTCAGTTAAGGAAATTTTCTAGTTAACAATCCATTCAATTAAGAAAAATTTCTTGTTAAACAATCCATTCAGTTAATAAAATTTTCTAGTTAACAACCCATAAAACACTATAAATAGAGGTATGGAGTACTATTGAGTATATAGTTTGGAATATCACTGGGTTCTTGGTAACTTTCACTCAGGTTTCCGACCTGAGTGACAGTTAGCAAGAACTCAGTGACTGCTTCAATGCTTTGGAGAGTGGTGAAAACCCAGTCTCATTTACAAGACCTGTTGGTGAAGAGCCTGGAGAAAAAGGGGAAGGGGAAATCCTCGGAAGGGAGAGAAGCAGATCATTCTTAAGTTGTAAACACCTCTCCGTACTCTTATCCTCACATGCTATCATACACCATGGCTGCTTCTCAAAATCCACCAAAATCTCATCCTCAGACAATCCCCTCTCTTACACACCCCCTTCAACCACTAACATACCACCGCCACAACACCCCACTGCCACAACACAACCATCTGCTATCTATTTATATGTAGTTTACAACTTTACACACAACAAATACATACAATGTATATATATATATATATATATATATATATATATATATATATATCTATCACTACTGATTGAACTAAGTTTGATTGGTTTACAGAGACGAATTGTACTAATTTTTTTTGGGTTTCTTCTATTTGAAATGATTGAGAAATGGGGATTCAATTGGTTCAAGCAATAGGCGGCTATATGAGTGTTAAAGGAGGAACAATAAGTGCACACAGAAACAGAGAACCCAATGACTCTCTCTCACTTTCTCTCTTTAGTAATTCTTAGTATACACTACACCAAAAATTAGTTGCCTCTCAATCTCGAATTGAAACCCTAAAATAGATTTGATCAAGCCCAAACTTGCCCACCGTATAGACTCCATTTTCGACGATTGAGTTGGTGTCGCCGATGTCGCCGCTGCAGCCGCTGTTTTGAGGCTGCCCGACCACTGCCATCTCTAATCCACAACCAAAATCCTATCATCGATCCAGCCGACCCTTGTTTGGCTGTTTTGTATGTGTGTGTGTGTATATATATATATATATATATATATATATATATATATTTGTATATATCTATACATATATATGTTATCCATATATATGTTTGGCTATATATATATATATTTGTGCGACATGGTGTTACACATATTAGTAGCAGGTTGGGGATACCTATCAAGTTTCTTGATCAACATTGGGCTTCTTTTGTCCTTGATAATGGTTGTCTGGTTCTTGGCTTGCCATTGTGTTGACCCTAAAATCGGTTGGCTATAGCTGATCTTAAATTGAGATCTTGCGGGCGTTCTAGAACCAAATATATGGTCCGAGTGTGAATTGTCAACTTGCAGTCTCTTAGGGATAGTTGACTTCAGGCGATTATAGGAGAAAGAGAACAAATAAACTCCTTAATAAGTTTTACTGCCTTAGTTAAAAAGACTTTACAGTGAATAATTTATAGTAATAGTTGAGAGAATAGAAAGGGGGAGAAGTAGATATAGAAAGAAGATAGAGAGAAAAAGATTTAGAGGGAGAGAGAGAGAACAAGAATTAAAGAGATAGGGATAGAGAGAAATAGCAAGGATGCTATTTTGGGAAAGAGCTAGAGAAAGCAAACAAAGAAATTAAAGGATTCTGAGGGTGCTGGACCTCTAGTATAACGTGCCTCTTTGATTATTTATAGAATAATTCATAACAACTAAGTTCTACATACAGACATCCTACTTGTAGTAAAATTCTAAACACAACTACACGACAATTTAAATTAAATTAAACTACAGATAACCTTAATGCTTAAATGCACCTAAATAAAAGATAAAACTATAATTACAAACTCCATCTATCATCTAATTCAAAATAAGTCTTTGCATGCAATTCGGATTCCATGTGGAGTTGTCACCACTTCCTTCAGTCAAAAAGCCCAACCATGTAATTAGCCCATATACTCCATATACCCAGCCGAACCTCTTCTCACAAGCCAAGCCCTTGCCATGTCACTATATATCCAGCCCAATTGTGATATTCTTCATCCCAACTACAAACCAAGCCCAATTACCAAAATGGGTGTCAACAATGCCCCCTAATTTTGGTAGTCGTTTTAACACTTCGGCTTCCAAAATTCAAAACAACACCCACTTCGCTGTAAACATGCTTATACCATATAATCTCTTAAATATCATGATGGTTGCAATTTCCAAAAAATGCCGATTCCACTAATCTATCATTTCAACCATTAATTTTGCATCAAACTCTTTGTCTCCCAATACCTCACGTCTCTTCTTCAAACACAATCCAAAACTCTTCATTTTGTATCACCAAAAATCTCTTATGTCAAAGTGTTTCTTTCCCTTTTCAACTGAATCTTCTCTATCCTTCAACTATGTCTTCCAAAAAGCAAAATTCTGTTCTAAACTTAGAAAACCCTTTTCCTGAACCTTCATCGCATACCCAAATGACCAAATCAAAAGTTAAAACCCTAACTTCCCCTGAAATAGAAACCTCGATCTTAATCGACATCACAGATAACGCTAAGGGCTAGTTTGGTGTGGTTGAATGAAATAAAGTGGGAACGGAATGAATCAGAGAATGGAATGGGAATGGAATGACCATTCTCATTCCCATGTTTGGTTGCGTAGAAAAACATCCTATTTTTATAAAACATATATAAATATGTATATATATTTTATGTAGCCGACATTTCATTAAATGCTTTTTTTATTCGTTTATTTATTATTATTATTATTTTTAAAGTGGGAATGGAATGGTCATTCCTTTAGTTGGAAAGTGGAATGAATTAGTGAGAATCACCATTCTCGGAGAATGGGTAAGAATCATCATTCCAACTTTAAAGTAAGTTACCAAACTAAATAATAGAAACAAAAGCATTCCATTCCCACTTCATTTGATTCCATTCACTCACACCAAACATGGCTTAAGGGGCTTAGCCCAACATTTAGTCATCTGTTGCCTTCGTCACAATCCCCTTTTTATCCACAAGTGGAGAAACATCTTCTTTTTATGAAACCCATATATTTTGCTGCCGAAGGAGAAAGACTGACCCTTTCCATCAGGAATTGGCACCCGCCGATGCTTCAATAGAGCAATGGGTTGATCGTGACTTATGGAAACAGATGGGCATTTTTAACATAATCCAACTCAGTAAGATTCTCTTTTCTTTAGATAGACCTCTGTTTTTGCTTCTTCTCACTTTTGGTCTCCAACCACAAATTCTTTGCATTTACATTGTGGTATGATGGCCCCTACCCTATGAGATATCTATTTCTTAACTAGTTTAAAACTGGGAGGAGATGACATTAATTATCTCCTCCAAAATACAGAAATGACCTTCTTTTATCCAGAGCAAGAGGGCTTAAAACCCCACGTTCAATGTCATAGCCCGTTCTTGAAAGAAATGATAGGAAAACCTGGCACTGAAGTAAGTGATCAAGAGCATATAGGGTTTCCATTGCTTTGGTTATGTAGATATCTACTTTGTGCCCCTGCCATTCAGATAACTAAAGATCTTACCCTGTTAGCCATTGCCTTATCAAAAGGAAAATCCATGGCCTTGGCTCCATTCCACCTAACATCTTTATATAAAGGTTTGTCAGACCTTATTATGTCGAACTTTTCAAGATCAGGAGGTCCATTATGGTTATTTCAATTTTGGCTGTATGTATACTTTCCTGAAGTGGCACTTGAGATACAACTCGTTACGGATGATCCCCTCGTATCATTTGGTTTTGCCAGAGCTAAACCCAAGAATCATTCATTCCCGGATTGTTTTCATTTTTTCTATCATCAATGTAAAGTTATATCTCGGTCCCAATTTCTACCTTTTTCAAGGTGCAAACTTGCCCCATCTTGGTTATTTCCCCCTACTTCTAATTCCTCGGCAGAGCAAATAGAATCCTATAACTTGTTATGGGGTCACTTTCTGATTGCAAGAGATATTCCCTGCAACATTGTGGCTCCCTATCTTGCAAAAAGTCAAACTGGAGTAGAGTTCTATAACCCTGCTCAGTTAGCCTGGCAATTTGGGTTAACTCAAATGATCCCATTGCCTCCCCATTTTTCTTACAATAAAAACTTTAACCAGAGAGTCAAATTATCAGACAGTGAACAAGTTAAAGATATAACTAACCGGTTTCAGCAACTTTTGCAAGATTTCCAATTCAAGCCTTTTCATGAAGAACCTTATGCCGACCCCAGTTTTGAAACTTGGTGGTCAGCATACATTAGTTCCACCAGGACAAAGGAATCCACCCAAGTTGTGCGCACTCTCCTTGGTTCATACAAGTTTATTTCTCTTGCCTTCCAAGAAGGAGATCCAATTCCACCTGTTCCTCTCACAACTACTCCCGTTCCTGATATTGAACCTATCAAACCAGCAAATCAACCTCCTCCTATATCTCTTGCAGCTAGGACCAGATCACGCTCTTGGCAAAATAAATTATGGTCCTATTCGTACCTCATTGATAATCATATATACTTTTAGCATAGATTTGTTATTATTTAAACTACAGGTGCTGCACCCTCTACACCTGAAGGAGCAATCCCAACCTTGTCAGAATTAGCCCCAATTGATTTCTATGTTCCTCTTCAAAGTATCCCTCCTGTAGTTGTTTATCAGGTAACACTCATAATCAAACCATCCCCACTTTTTTGATGCATATCATTTTATTTACTAACACTTCTGTTACAGGGAAAAATAAGGAGGAAAACTATTGGAAAGAAACCTGTTAAAAAATCAAGAGCCAACAGACATTTCATCTCGATTGATGATGATGAAGTTGATAACGATGAAGTTATGTCCAAGAAAAAGAAATCTGCCACTGACTCTCCCAATGTAAAATTTCTTGATGCCTGATTTCATACATTATATCTTTGTTCACATAATATAACTAAATCGGCATTATTTTTAGAAGACTCCACTCTCTTCAGAACAAAAATTAAGTCAAGACTTTACTGTGGATAATGTTGAAAAGGAAGATATTGAAGTTTCAGTGGAGCAAGAACAAAGGCCTCCTGAAAAGATTTCTCCAGCTTCTTCTCAACACCTAGCTGCAGCTCCAATAAATGAGCATATTGGAGACTTTGAGGAAGTAAGTAGCTAAAATAAACATATTACTTGTTTATTTGTGATGATTGAAACTGATTCAAAACATTTCAGGTGTAGAAAGACCCTACTTCTCGTATTGTGCTTGTAGCATCCAACCTAAGTTCACCATTCACCACTTTGGATTCTCTATTTGATTCTGTATTTGACTCCCTAGATCCTGAACCCCCTGTGATATCCACTGGCAAAACTACTAAAATCCCTTTAGAAATAACCAAAGCTGTGCAAATCTTGTCCCAGATGTTACAATAGGAGCCCCTACTTTCAAAGAGGAGTTAATTGAGACACTTTCTTTTCTCAGTAGCTTCCTAGGGTTTTCCTTGAGTGACTAAGCCTTTTTTTTGAGAATTTCCAACTTCAAATTCCTTCTATGGCCACTACTTATGTTGAATCGGTTCAAATCATCAACTAGTATTCAACCCAGTGTCAAGAAAAAGAAAAGCTTCCCCAAACACTGAAGATGGGAAGAGAACTGCACCTGTCTTTGAAGAAAAAAGCTGCCGAGTTGGACGCTAAAGAGAAAAAGCTTCAAGTTGAACTTGCTTGGCTACAGCTAGATAAAAGTCAACTTGGTAACAAAGTAGCAGAATTGAAGACTCAAACAAAGATTGCAGCCCCCAAATTCAAAGCATTACAAGCTCAGATGCCGAAGTTGGAACAAAACAAGAAACAAGCGGACATAATCCTTAACCAGTCCCGGGCCTCGTGGGCAGATTTCAAGGCCAAATTTGAAGAATTTCACAGTAACTTTGACAAAATTTGAACAATTATGGGTCTTTAGTATGATATTTTGGACAAATATGTTTGGAATTTTATTTTGATGATGTCTTTATCTAACTGAAATACATATGGCCTCAGAACAACTTGCAAAAATCAACAGATTAAACTTAATACAATCCAAACTATTTTGATTGAATGGAGATTTTCTTTTCCTCCATAACTTCAAAAATAGTTGGTTTGTATTTCTTCAGGTACCTTCCATTTATTGGTCTCTCATGAATTTCACCATCTACATCTTTCAACTTGTAAGCTCTTCCATCCATGTAAGACCCCAAAACAAACATTTATTTCATTAGCTTAATTTAATTTTAATTTGACATGCTTTAATATATGTATATTTTATGAGGTGGGCTAGTTTGTGAAATTTTGTTTTGTGTTAAAGCTTATTAATTTAAATAGTAGCAGCCAAGTGAATGAAAAAAAAAAAAAGAAATGAAAAGAAAAATAAATAAATAGGCAAAATTTTTACATGTTGGTATGGATGATGCCATATGAAGTAGGTATGTGTACTAAAATGCATGTGTGATGATGTCGTGCGTGTATTGTATGTTAGATATATTACATACTAGTGGCCTTTCATATAAATAATATTGTATTAAGTGAGGATTGAGATTGGAAAGTTGGTGAGTCCAAGAGATAACTATATTAGTTGTTACTTGGGTAAAGATTATGTGAGAAAAAGCTTTCTAGTATGCATGCATATACAGGTGAGTAGCATTCAAAATACTGAATAATACACATAGCACATATACATATATAGACATAGATTCGTGTTGAAAGTTTTCTGATTGGACCGCTTGAATCATCATACTTATCTATGTAAGTTGAAAAAAAAAAAAAAAAAAAAAGGAAGCCACAATTTAATAGTTAGATGCTGCCGGCACAAACCCATATTTCTCACACTTTTGACACGTCACAAAGTTCCTTTAAGGAGCTCTTTGGACCAAAGTAGGAAGAGGGGGTTAAAAGAAAGAAAATAAAGAAGAAGAAGAAGCAAATTTAGAAGGAAGGGGACGAAATTGCTCTCTGAAATTCTGGTAGACAGTATTAAAGGTAAAGAATTTTTTGTTGAAGGTTTATTGTTTGGTATTTCAATAGATAACTTGGTTAATTGGTTTTACGTAAACTACATCTGTTTTATTTATTTTACTTGATTCAAGTATCTATTTTATTTATTTTACTTGATTCAAGTATTATAGTGTATGAGTTTAAATAATTGATAGTTTGCTGGGATTGTTGAGATGAAGTTAATATAATATTTATAGTTAGAATTTCTACTATAATTGTGTATGGAATTGAGAGTTATAGGAAGGTGATAATTATTATTTATTTCTCTTTAGAAATGAGTATGACATGATTACAATTTTGTTCAGGCACGGAGAATGAGCAGACAACTTCGACAATACCAAAGGATAAGTGAATAAATTGGGGAGTAGCTAAGGTGAGTGTACTCACTAGAAGTTTATACTTGGATATGTTTAATTGAAGTATTGAAACTGTTTATGTGAATTGAAGATTAATATATATATACATTGATTATATTATATAAGGTCTATACTCTGACCTGGAAGGAGAGTAATATATTATATAAGGTCCATACTCTGGCGTGGAAAGAGAGTAATACATTAAATAAGGTCCATACTCTGCCCAAGAAGGAGAGTACTATTTTTAAATAAGGTCCATACTGTGGCCTAGAAGGAGAGTACTATATTTTAATGCCTTTACTATGTTAATGAAGTTTAATTGACGTTATCAGATAATATTTGTTTATATTATTCTGATGTGGTAGTGTTGCATTCACTAGGCTTTAAGCTCATTCCTTCCATATTTATATTTTTTTCAGGTATCAGGTTGGGTTGCTACTGCCAGGTCTAGAGTCTTGTGTGTCACTGGGGAAAATACTAATGGAACATCTTTTGTATAAAATGTAAATATTGTATTAGAATGTCAATAGTGTGACTTGTCGTTAATGATATAGTTCATCAGAATTTGCATAACAGGCCTATAATTTGTTTTAAATCGTAAACTTTTAAGCAAGAACTCTGATATATAATGACGTCATGTATATATGAGGTTAATTTAGATGGTTAGATACATTCCTTTGTTCAATTTATTTAATAGTGTAAATTGGGTTGGGGTGTGTCAACTTTTGGTATTAGAGCCTAGGTTTTCTAGGTTCTGGAGGTAGTAAGAGTCTAGACTGGCAGTGGAAGTAAGAAGTGTGTAGTAGAGTTGACATGATTTTATACTAACAGATATATGTGGTGATTATGTATCATATATATGTTGTTATATTTGAGATTCATTACAGATAAAAAGTAATGGAAAGGGAAAATGGTTATCATGGAACTGAGGGTGAAGCCACTTACGTTCCTGTTGAGGCTGAAGTGGAACAACCTATTCAGGGTGCTATGAGAAGAGAACATGAGTACTTAATTGTTATGCAAAGAATAGAGAAGGCTATAACAGACTTAGCAGAACAAAACAAACAATTTATGGCAAGTCAAATGATGATACAAGAAAGGCTAGAAAGACAATAGAAAGGAAAGAAAGGCTCGGATTATGAGAGGTTTATAAAACTAACACCCCCAGAGTTTTCAGGTACTACCAAACTAGAAGAAGCAGAGGGGTGGGTAAGAAAAATGGAATCAATATTTGCAGTGATGGGTGCAGCAGAAGACCAGAAAGTAAACTTAGCAACATTTATGTTAAAAAATGAAGACAGTTATTAGTGGGACACGACAAAACATTTATTGCTCACTCCAGGAGAGAAAGAGGTGATATTCTGGAATCCATTTGTTAAATATTTTTATGAGAAGTATTTTCCTCCAATTTACAGAAAAGAGAAGGAACGGGAGTTTATTCTCCTAAAACAAGATATAATGTTTGTAGCTGATTATGAAGTTAAGTTTACAGCTTTATCGAGGTTTGCACCCAAGTTTGTACATAATGAAGAAAATAAATGTACAAAATTCTAGTATAGTTTAGAGGCGGCTATTAAGTCCAGAGTTTCAGTATTTGAGGAAACAGATTACAATAGACTTGTGAATAAAGCCATGATTGCCGAAAGTGATGTGAAAGAATTGCAAGAAAGAAGGGAGCAATACAAAAGAAATAGATTTGAGCCATCACAATCAAAAGGAGGTGAAGGAATTTCAAGTCAGAAAAGTCAAAGGTCGCAGTATGGAAGGGGAAGGGGTAGTGAATCTCAAGGGCAAACATTAGGTATTGGAAGAGGTCAATGGCTTTTCGAACAACAATCTTTACAACAAGGTAGCTTTGGAGGACGTGGTACTAGCAGGGGGTGTTTTCAGTGTGGAAAGGAAGGCCATTAGAAGAAGGATTGTCCCGTGTTTAAAGCAGAAGAATGTTATCATTGCCATCAGCGGGTCATTGGAAGAGAGATTGCCCTATGTTGACAGGAGTAACCTCAACGGGTAGTGTTGCTGGTTCTGTTAGAGGTTTTGCACAGGGGAGTTTGTCAAGAGGAGGTAGGGGTGCTATAAGTGATTCACAAGCTCAGGGAAGAGTGTTTGCTATGACACTTCAGGATGCTCAAGCAACACCATAAGTGGTGACAGGTACACTTTCTATTTTGGATAGAAATGTTACTGTGCTTATTAATCCTGGCTCAATATATTCATTTGTTGCATCATCTATTGCTATGCATTTGGGTAGACCACTTTCATCAGTAGATAGTACATTGTTTATTTCTACACCAATGGGGGAAGTGGTAGTGGTTGCAAATGAATATTGGGATTGTGTTTTACAATTGGGAGATAGACAGTTAAAGGTGAATTTGATACCGTTGGGTATACCAGATTTTAATATCATTTTGGGTATGAATTGGTTGTCTGCATATCATGCTTCAATAGATTGTTTTCGGAAAGAAGTTGTATTTTAGATACCAGGGGAGCCAGAATTCAGATTTATCGGAGAAAGAAATATTATTCCAAACTGTCTCATCTCAGCTATACAAACCAGAAAGTTGTTGAAGAAAAGGTGTAGGGTTACTTGGCTTATGTGGTTGATACTGAAAATAAAGATGTGACACTTGAAAGTGTACTAGTGGTAAGGGAATTCAAAGTTATGTTTCCAGAAGAATTATCGGGGTTACCAGTGGACAGAGTGATAGATTTTACCATTGAGTTGGTACTGGGAACAATTCCAATTTCAATTGCTCCGTATCGAATGGCACCGACAGAATTGAAAGAGTTGAAGAAACAGTTGCAAAATTTACTGGATAAGGGCTTCATTCGACTTAGTATTTCACCATGGGGTGCATCGGTGCTATTTGTTAAGAAGAAGGATGGTACTATACGGTTGTGTATTGACTACAGACAGTTAAATAAAGTAACTATCAGAAACGAGTATCCATTACCATGAATTGATGATCTGTTTGATCAGTTGCAAGGGGCAAAGGTGTTTTCTAAGATTGACTTGAGGTCAGGATATCACCAGTTGAAAGTAAAGGATAGTGACATTTCTAAAATTGTTTTCCAAACTCGATATGGCCATTATGAGTTTGTGGTAATGCCTTTTGGGTTAACCAATGCTTCAGCGGTGTTTATGGATTTAATGAATCGAGTATTTCATTCATATGTTAACTCATTTTTATTGTCTTCATCGATGATATTTTGATATATTCTCAGAGTGTGGATGAACATGAAAAACATTTAAGAATTGTGCTACAGATTTTACGGGGAAAACAACTTTTTGCGAAGTTCAGCAAATGTGAGTTTTGGCTTGATAAAGTTGTATTTTTAAAGCATGTGGTATCTAGGGATGGTATTTATGTTGACCCATCAAAAGTGGAAGCAGTGGTGAAATGGGAAAGGCTTGTTAGTATAACAGAAGTCAGAAGTTTTTTGGGATTAGCAGGTTATTACAGGAGGGTCATCCAAGGGTTTTCTAGTATTGCATTGCCATTAACAAAGTTGACCCAGAAGGAAGTAAAGTTTGTGTGGAATGAGGAATGCCAAAGAAGTTTTGAAGAATTAGAGAAAAAGTTAACGTCAGCTCCAGTGTTAACTATTCCGTGTGGTGGCGAAGGTTTTGTGATTTATACTGATGCTTTACATCAAGGGTTGGGATGTGTTTTGATGTAGAATGACAAGGTAATTGCATGTGCCTCTAGACAATTAAAGAATCATGAATTAAATTATCATACACATGACTTGGAGTTAGCTGCTATTGTTTTTGCTTTGAAATTGTGGAGGCATTATCTGTATGGTGAAATTTGTGAAATATTCACTGATCATCAGAGTTTGAAGTAGTTGTTTACACAGAAGGACTTAAATTTGAGACAAAGGCGTTGGATGGAGTTAATCAAGGATTATGATTGTAATATTCACCATTATCCTGAAAAAGCCAATGTAGTAGCAGATGCCTTGAGTAGGAAGTCTTCAGGGAGACTATCTTGTGTACAGTGTGCACGTGTGACAAATATTATGGAATTGAGACTGATGGGAGTCGAATTAACAGTTACTAATAACAGAGCATTCTTTGCACATGTTACGGTGAGACCTTTGTTGCTGGATTGAATTAAAGAGTTGTAAATTCATGATGTATTCCTGGATAAGAAACGAAGAGAAGCTCAAGAAGGTATGCAAACTGAATTTACAGTTAGGGATGATGGGATTTTGTATTTTAAAAGTCAAATTTGTGTTCCAAATGATGTTGCTTTGAAGAAAGACATTTTAGATGAAGCCCATAATTCTATATATGCTATGCATCCGGGGAGTACTAAAATGTACAGGGATTTGAAGGAATATTACTGGTGGAACAATATGAATCGTGAAATTGCAGAATTTGTAACAAAGTGTTTAGTAAATTAACGAGTGAAAACTAAACATCAGAAATCAGTAGGGTTATTGCAGCCATTGCCAATTCCTCAGTGGAAGTGGGAGCATGTGACAATGGATTTTGTGACGGGACTTCCAAGATCAAAAAGGGGACATGACTCTATTTGGGTGATAGTTGATAGACTGATGAAATTAGCTCATTTTCTGGCAGTAAAAACTACTTATTCGACAAAGGAATATGCTCGTTTGTATGTTGATGAGATCATATGTTTGCATGGGCTCCAGTTTCTATTATTTGTGATAGGGATCCAAAGTTCACTTCAAGATTTTGATGCAGTTTGCAAGAAGCTACGAAAACTTCTGTGAAGTTCAATATATCTTTTCACCCGCAGACAGATGGGCAGTCAGAACCAACGATTCAAATTTAGGAAGATTTGTTAAGTGCTTGTGTACTGGATTTCAAAGGTAGTTGGGATGATTATTTACCATTGATTGAATTTTCTTATAATAATAGTTATCAGTCTACTATTAAGATGGCACCATATAAAGCATTATATGGGAGGAAATGTAGAACTCCATTGTGTTAGGGTGAAGTGGGTGAAAGAAAGTTATTGGGTCCAGAATTGATTGAACTTATAATAGAAAAAGTGAAGGTAATTCAGCAACGTATGAAAGTAGCATAGGATAGACACAAAAGTTATGTAGATGTGCGAAAAAGAAGAGATTTGGAATTTGAAGTTCGTGATTTTGTTTTTCTTCATATTTCTCCTTGGAAGGGTATTATGAGATTTGGAAAGAAGGGTAAATTAAGTCCTAGATACATTGGGCCTTACAAAATTTTGGAACGGATAGGAGCAGTGGCGTATCGGTTGGAATTACTGGAAGAATTATCTAGATTACACAATGTTTTTCATATGTCTATGCTTCGGAAGTATATATCAGATCCATCTTATATTTTAGTTGCGGAACCGATAGAGTTGAAGGAAGATTTGACTTATGTAGAGGAACCGGTGCAGATTTTGGATCGCCGAGAACAAGTGCTTCGAAATAAAACAATACCATTGGTAAAAGTATTGTGAAGGAGTCACACAGTTGAAGAAGTGACTTGGGAAAGTGAGGAAACTATGAGAACGCAATATCTGCACCTTTTCGGTATGTTTCATGCATTTTAATTTTAAGAATGAAATTAATTAAAAGGGGGAAAGAATTGTAAGACCCCGAAACAAACATTTATTTCATTAGCTTAATTTAATTTTAATTTGACATGCTTTAATATATGAATATTTTATGAGGTGGGCTAGTTTTTGAAATTTTTTTTGGTGTTAAAGCTTATTAATTTGAATAGTAGCAGCCAAGTGAATGAAAAAAAAAAAAATGAAAAGAAAAATAAATAAATAGGTAAAATTTTTACATGTTGGTATGGATGATGTCATATGAAGTGGGTATGTGTACTAAAATGCATGTGTGACGATGTCGTGGGTGTATTGTGTGCTGGATATATTACATGCTAGTGGCCTTTCATATAAATAATATTGTATTAAGTGAGGATTGAGATTGGAAAGTTGGTGGGTTCAAGAGATAACTATATTAGTTATTACTTGGGTAAAGATTATGTGAGAAAAAGCTTTCTAGTATGCATGCATATATAGGTGAGTAGCATTCAAAATACTAAATCACACACATAACACATATACATATATAGACATAGATTCATGTTGAAAGTTTTCTGATTGGACCGCTTGAATCATCATACTTATCTATATAAGTAGGGGAAAAAAAAAAAAAGAGAGAAAGAAAGGAAACCACTATTTAATAGTTAGATGCTGCCAGCACAAACCCATATTTCTCACACCCTTGACACGTCACAAAGTTCCTTTAAGGAGCTCTTTGGACCAAAGTAGGAAGAGGGGGTTAAAAGAAAGAAATTAAAGAAGAAGAAGAAGCAAATCTAGAAGGAAGGGGACGAAATTGCTTTCTGAAATTTTGGTAAACAATATTAAAGGTAGAGAATTTTCTGTTGAAGGTTTATTGTTTGGTATTTCAATGGATAACTTGGTTAATTGTGTGAAAATAAGAGTTACGCGGGGTGCGTAAAGAGTCAGTTGATTTTAATTGTGATTAACTCCTTTAATGACCTAAATCTGATTATTAGGTCAACTTGCTCAATTTATGATTGATTAAATTATATGATCAATTTAAACATCCACAATCACAAATATATGTAAAGTAAAACAAGTTAGAGTTAGAGAGATTGCACCAGGATTTTAGCGAGGAAACCCCAATTGATAAAATACGTCAACTGTTATGAGAAAAACCCCGTGGATTGTTCAGTCCAAAGTAAACCAATCCACTATGCTTGAAACAAAGTATACCGAACTTTGACTCTGGCTCACACCCTATTGTTCTACACCACACCAACCGCTGACGATCCTCTGGCTTTACGACTCCCCGTCCAACAGCAACTTGACCTTAGGCTTACATTTGATATTTGTAGAAGAGTAATAGGTAAATCAGACAGCACTCCACGAATGCTCCAACCCTTTCAAAGTGTGATTGCGTTTACTTCTTTTCTTCAAGATCTGAACTCGATTGTAGAAGAATTAAATCTTGCTCTTCATTCGGAATATCTGAATCTTCAATATAGCTCCAATTCTGATGAGATAGAGAACAACACTACTAAATCACTCATGAATATATGTGTATGCTCTTATAAATAAATTCAGAATAATCAGATTTGATTTTTTGAATTTTCTCTCTCTAAAAGGCTTTCTCAAAATATGGAATTGATTTTCCCTAAAGCTATCAATAATCCAATGTATATGATAAGGTTTATATAGAGTTTTGAAAGTCCTAATCCCTCAGAAAATATGATAAATTTCGTGCATAGGTCTTGGAACAATTCTAGACCAACTAGGAGAGAAATCTGAAACAGGAAACTAAACTTTCCATAGGTTTTTAGGACTCTTGAACCTGTTCAAAGAATTGGGAACAGGTTCAAGAATGGCAGAATATTTTTTGAGGCTAATGTTGGACTCTTGAACCTATTCAAAGAATTGGGAACAGGTTCAAGGATGACAGAATGATTTCTAGGCCAAATTTAAATGGCTTGAACTTGTTCTAAGAATCATGAACAGGTTCAAGCCTGCCAGACTTGATTCTTAAGTTTCTAGGCACTGTTTTTGGTATATTCTAAAACTTACCGAATATGAAATGTGTCCTAACCTTTTTAAATTTCTTCCTCACATGTCGTTCTTCCTTTTCTGTGATGATCGCAACTATAACATCTTTGAACAACCTTCCAATTCCGCAGTCGCTGTTGATCCCGATATAGTAACTTGAAATTACAACTCGACTAGGACTTATTTTGACATCGAAAGTTGCCAATTATAGAATATATATATTTTTTACAATCTTCCCAAAATATATATATCTCACAATCTCTCCCTTTGGCAATTTCATGACAAAACCCTAAAAATAATTCAGCAATTTACCCAAGCAGGAAAGTAAATTACAACGATTATTAAAAGAAATAAATCGCGGAAATTTTCTTGAACTTCATGAAACTTCAACACATGTAGCAACCTATAATCTGCACATTAGCTCAAACACAACTACCCGTGAAGCTTAATCAAGAAAATAAACACAAGCATAAAATAACAAATTTTAATGCCTGAATATCAACGCAATATGTAAACACATGCAATGATAAAAATGGTTCTCCCCCTTAATGCAAAAAAAAAAAAAAAAAAAAAAAAAAAAAAAAAAAAAATTCTCCCCCTTAATGCAAAAGTATCTCTCCCCCTAATATGATATGACTCTAAACGCTCTCTCCCTTTTTGTCACAAATTAACAAGGGTCACAATGAAGAATTATCCTAGAAGAAAGAAAACAACCAACCATATAAATCTTGTAAATTGAAACCAATGAGAATGTAGACTCCATAAGATTATATGTATCAACAGAAATAACCAAGATCATTCAATGAAGTTTCACAAACTTAGTATGTGTAGTAAAATCACCACCAAGTTCCAAAAACATATGATCTGTCAATTGTTTAGATTTCAGATAATAAATCAATGATATCACATATCTTTAGAAATCAAACAATCAACATATGCAAAAGATTTTTTTTTATCTCTCTTTGTGCTCCATTTTTCTTTTTGCACATTGGCGGCTTTCACACTTATGGGCAGCCAGCTCTTTCCCTTATTCCCATTTGTTTTAAGTCAAGGTAGCTTTTGGACAAATCCCAAAGGTAGCCTTTTCCATCTCACCTTTTTCAAAACAACAAATTTTTTTCTTTCTATTTTAAGAACTTTTTCATTCCAAGCTGTTTTTCAAATTTCTTTTTCTTTTCACTCTTTTAGTCAAAAACACATAAAGCAAGTTTAAATTCCAAGTTAATGATCAATCATATCAACATTATCTTTGACCAAAACAATGATATCTAAAGTAAGTGTACTATCAAGGATTCATTTACCATACGAAATATGTAAGCAAAACTAATTTCATCAATTTATAGCCATTGTATGCTTTTCACAGATAATCCATGTGTCATGAAACTTCTTGAGTTCAACATGCTCAATCAATATGGTTTGCTTAACTTACCAAAAACATAATCTAGACTCTCAAGATATACATAAAGATCCTTTCTAGACTATGTCTTCACAATGCATCTAATCAAGACAACAAACACCAATAGATTTCCTAAAATGAGAAAACTTAGGATCATCTAATGGTTTAGTGAGAATATCAGCCAAATTCTGATCAGTATGCACTTTTTCCAAAGACATGACATTTTATTCAACAAGTTTTCTAAGAAAGTGATGTTGAATGTCAATGTGCTTAGTCTTAGAATGCAAAACTGGATTATTTGAAATATTTATTGTACTAGTATTATCACAAAAGATAGAAATAGTACCTTAATCAACTCCATAATCCAGAAGCATCTGTTTCATCGGAAGCAATTGTGTGCAACAAGTTCAGCAATAATGTATTCAGCCTCATAAGATGATAAAGATATGCAATTTTGCTTCTTGCTGTACCATGAAACAAGATTAGTACCAACATAGAAACAACCACCTGAAGTACTCTTTCTATCATCCTTGTTTCCAGCCCAATCAGCATTAGTATAGCCTGCAATTTTAGAGTTAGACTCGGAAGAATAACGTAATCTATAGTTCAATGAATAACGCGCTTGACTGTAAGAATGTGTTGTTCTCTGGGATCAGCTTAATACCTAGCACAAACACTTACACTAAATGAAATTTCTGGCCTAATTGCTGCCAAATACAACAAGCTACCAATCATACTCCTATACAAGAAATGATCAACCTTGTTAGGATCAGAGTCTCTATCCAATTTGGATAAAGTACTCATAGGAGTTTGAATATGCTTTGAATCTTTCATACCAAACTTCTTAACTAGCTTCTTTGCATATTTTGATTGAGATATGAAAATCCCATCATCAGGTTGTTTCACTTGGAGACCTAGAAAGAAAGTTAGTTCACCAACCATACTTATTTCAAAAGTTTTACTCATCTCTTTAGAAAAAGTATGAACAAGGTTATCACAAGTAGCACCAAAAACAATATCATCCACATATATTTGAGCAACAAGAAAATCTTTTCCTTTCCTAAAAATAAACAACGTTTTATCCACTCCTCCTCTTCTGAAGCCCTTGTGTAATAGATAAGAAGTCAATTTCTGATACCATGCTCTAGGTGCTTGTTTTAAAACATAAAGAGCCTTTTTAAGATGAAAAATAAAATCAGGATTATGTGGATCAATAAGACCTTTTGGTTGTGCTACGTAAAATTCTTCCTGCAAAATACCATTTAGAAAAGCACTTTTAACATCCATTTGAAATAATTTGAATTTAAAGTGACATGCAAGAGCAAAAAGAAGTCGAATAGACTCAAGTCTAGCAACAGGTGCAAAAGTCTTATCAAAATCAATTCCTTCAACTTGAGTGTATCATTGTATAACTAATCTAGCTTTATTTCTCATCACAGGACCATGTTCATCAAGTTTATTTTTAAAGATCCATTTGGTCCCTATGATATTAACATCATTAGGTCAAGGCACTAGTTCCCAAGCATCATTCTTCACAAATTGAAGCAATTCGTCTTGTATAGCCATAAGCTAATCAGAATTTTGAAGAGCTTCATCGACATTTTTAGGTTCAAACTAAGCCATGTGACATGAGTGTACTATATCATCTACAATGCATGAGTGTCCTACATCATCACGGACTATACTCCTAGTACCATGCTTATCCCAAGGACTTATCATATTGTCAATTGGATAACTCAATCTAACTCTAGAACTGCTAGATGTGGGAATATTTAGAGATACTGTAGGAATTTCCATAGGTTCATCAGTGGTGACCTCTAATTCCTCATCCTCACCTTCTTCAACCTCTTCACCTTCTTCACCTAAATCCTCAACTCTTTCTTCCTCATGAATTGTAGGTTCTTTCCTTTCTCCTACAATTTCAAAATTAGTTTCTTCTTCATTAAGTTCAGAAGAGGTTATCTTATATTTTGTATCATCAAATACAACATTTATTGTAATGACCCGGTTATTTTTCTTCCTTTCATTTTTTTCTGAAATTTTACAGATAAATTCTTTCCGTTTAATTTTCCTTTCTGAGTTCTATTTCTCGTCGTTTAGTGTCATATTGAGTGCTAGAAAATGATTTTTGAGACTCTTTTGTTTGGATTGACAACTTCCTTTGAGGACCGAGTCATTTTCACATTTTCACTTTTCGGACACTATTCACTTATTATCCTTTTCCCTATTTCATCATTTTCCCTATTCTGTCTTTCCCCCATTTGTCACTTTGTTGGCAAAACCTCACTTTTCATGCTCGGAGTTAGTTTTTGACTTCATATGTCTTCATTCGAGGTGGTTTCTACGAAATACGTATCTTTACTTTTGCGAGAAAGTACTCTAGTTTCTCCTAGTGTCCATAGGTGCATGGATGCATAGTTCTTTGGAATTATTTTCTTTTCTTGGAGTGTTTTTCGTAAATATCTTTTGAACATATTTTATTTCAGGGGTATCTAAGAAAATATTTTTGGAAGAGATTTTCATTCTGGGGCATTAGTGCAGTTAACCCTTTTTGGAGGGGTCATTGTGCAATTAACGAAAGTTATTGCAAAAAATCTCATCTGGAGTCTGGATTCTCGTATGGGATTCATTTTCACATTTTGTCGAGTCGTGTACTCTTAGAATTCCGTTCTGGTCATTTTTCTCCAGTTTCAGAGTTTCTGGACCCGGTTGCCGCCGAACTTGTTCGGGGCATATCTCTCTGCTCGAAACTCAGTTTTTGACATCGTTTCTTCCATTGTTCATGTTTTCTCATTTTGAATCTTTTTTGTTTATGGAGTTTTGTCGTTTGAGCTTGTCTGCTCAAATTCCACTTTTTCAGACCCGGCGGGGCCCTTTCGGGGCACTTTTTGAGATGTTCTATAAATAGGGGACTTAAAGAGAGAAATCAGAATTTTCTTCTCTCTCTCCTCTCTCTTGGCCGGCAGCCATGGCTGCCAAGGGGCTGCCATGCTTCTTTTTTTTTTTCGGCCACTTCCCTCGAGTGAAACATCGTAGTGCCTTCGCGTTTAATGCTTATCTTAATGGCGCGTATCTTTCACCCTTATTAGAACCCATTTCTGACCATTTCTTGAGTTTGGGTTTGAGGTCAAGTTTTGATTTTCATGGGGCTTCCTTCGGATTCTTGTTCACCGTGTTGTCCCCGACAAAACTCTTCGGTATCGTCAGATTCGGAGCACTTTTATTTCGGTGGGCTTTTGAGATTTTCATCTCAAATCGAGGTAGGGGGTGTTATAATTTATTTTCTTGTATTATTGCATGCTTGTGATGCATATACAACTTGTTTACATGCTAGTATATTAAATCTAGAACTTTTGATTATTTATTTTCTAGTATGAGATTTGATTTTTCCGGTTGTTCATAGCTTTATTTAAATGTGGCATGATAGAATATTACCCCTTGATATGGTGATTGACATATATTAAATCTAGATCATTTGGACAAGTAACGAAGATTTTATTTAATATTTATCTTGAATAAAATATTAAATCGTGTGGCCTTAACTAGCTTGAAATCAATGTGTGTTAGCATATTATATTAGGCCCTAGCATGCTCTTCAATATAGGTGAACTTGAGAGTAATCGGAGACATTTTGAAATCTAGTAATATTTAATTAATTTTATTAATTAATTTATTCCGAGTGTACTATTCACTCTATTGGAATTCCGGCTTGATATTCTTGATATGCATGCTATGTAGTCTAACATATATTTAATCCAGAATATTTGATTAAGTTTTGAAACTTTTCATTTATTATTATTTTTTTTTGTATTAAAGTTTAATACTCATGGCCGTACATTGCATAGAATTCACTTGTATCTTGTTTTTAAATCAAGTTTTGACATGTTGTATAACATATATTAAATTGAGATCATTTAGATGAATATCAAAATGTAGAGATTTTAATTAAATGAATTAATTAAAATCCATTCAATGGCTTATTGGTCTTGATTAAGTTTCTAACTTGGTAATCATGCTTTCCTTGACAAGTTCCCTCACGTGTAATCAATTTGAGAATAACCGGATAAGTTTTGAAACTTATATTTAATTATTTCCTTTGTATGGAATTAAATTCACATGGTCGTGTCTTATATGAAATGAACTTGTAACTTGACATTGAACTTGCCTTTGACGTGACCCTTGACTTGCCTTGTAATCTTGACAATTTAATCCCTTAGGTAGATTAAATTACCTTATATGCTTTCATCGCGTTAATCATGCTTTGATATTGAGCTTGAGTTAAACTCATAAATTGACTTGTATTTCATGTACTTTCATCTTTTTATCAAGTATCATGACTCCTTGTATCTTGGCTTCATTAATGTACTTAATGAACATGCACATTTGTCTTGGAATGATTTAATTACACATATGTTATTTAATAAGTAATTGAATCATGTATCTTATACTTGTGGTATATCTACTTCAATGGAGTTCTTATGCTATATATCTTGGTTCTAGTCTATATAGATGCATACTATGATTTCTTGACATTTCACATGCCATTATTGTTGATGAACTTAGGGCATGACTTGTATGTTCCAAAATCTTGGTTGTGCATGAAACGTGGTTAGTGCAGTTCTTGTATTTTGACACAATCTTGGTTGCAAAACTTGTTAATATTGGGACTTGGGATATCAATCAAGAATTGATATGGCTAGGACTTGGTTCTAATATGGGGGAATGTCCCTCTACACTATAGTGCGCACTAGGAGAAAGGTACCCATAGGTTAGTAGCCCTAAAGTGATCTCAAGAGTACGGTTTTAATCCGGGCGATATTCGAGTTTTCCACATTGGTTAATTTCACTCTTTAAATTTCAAGTTGCTATTCCTTGAAGATTTAAACTTGTCATGTATGTGAAATACTCCAATCTTTTTTCATTGCATAGATTTTATGCTTCATTCGTGATTTTACTCCTTAAATTTCAAGTGTTGCATTCATTGAAGATTTAAGACTCTTTTCGTGTTATATGAAGTATTCTATCCTTGATCAAATGCATAGATATTATGCCTTGTTCTTGATTTCATGTATAACTTTTTTCGTGTTTCATGGAATGTTCCATCCTTGTTTAGTTGCATAGATATTATGCCTTGTCATTGATTTCTTGTATTACTTCTATCGTTTTAATTGGAATGCTCTAATCTTGTTAATTGCATAGATATTATGCCTTGTTCTTGATATCATGTATTACTCTCAATCATGTAAATTGCATTGAAAATATGATCCTTGTATATCTAGTATCCTGTTGTCGTGTTGTATAGATTACTCCAAATCTTGCTTAACTATGTTGATAATGCAATTCATGTTAATCTATATTCAAGCATCTTTCTTGTCGTGTTCCTTGGATTATCCCAATCTTGATTTGTTTCATACATGTATATGTATCATGATTCTTGTTGTTCGTACTCTAGGGTAGCTTAGGATGCTCCCTGAGTCTCACCTTTGACATAGACGTTAGGTGGTATGACCATTTTGAACTGTTCCATGTAGTCTAAAAATCTTTAAAGAAATCGAGTCGATGCATGCTCATTCCCCACGAGAAAACTTAGTTACTCACCCCAAAGTTACTGGGGGATTTTTTCAAGTACGAAGACTTGGTTCATGATGCTTGTCGTTCATCGGGATGGCTTGTAGCTTCAAGTTTCCATTTCATGCAAGTGTTAGCATGAAATATCATTTGGTAGTCTTATGTATCAAACTTGCATTCTTTCATTCCATTTGTGTATTATGTACTTAAGTACACTCCTTTCATTATATTCGACATGTATAACATGAGGCGAAGGGCCAAGCATGTTCACATTTGCACTTGTACTCATTTGAAGCCACCTTTTGTTTTAAAAATGTAATTTTTTTTAACTTTGGAGGTTTGGCATGTCAAATCTTGTAAATGGATTATAATGAGGCCGTAGGCCATTGTAGCATGTTTAAATTACCATATTACACTTGTGTGTATGTTCACATCATCACACATTAGCTTATAATGCAAATTGATCATTCCATGGGAGATATAAATAAGACTTAGAGTCTTTTCTTCATTTCAATTGCATAACAGGTTCATATGCACATTTTCGAGCCATTTCGGTCGACCGATTCCCTTTGTGGTTTCATTTGAATAGTAAAAGTTCCATTCTAGTAGCCATTTTCATGGTTTAGACCTAGTTCGGTCGACCGGTTCTCTATTTCGGTCGACTAAAGCTCTTTTTAACTTCCCATCTTTTCTTGGCTCATTTCGGCAGACCGATGCTCCATTTCGGTCAACCGAAATGGAGCTGTCTTATGGGCCTTGTTTGGTTTGTTGTCCAGACAGGTTAACTTTGTTTCATTCGTTCTCACTTAACCTTGTTTATCTTGTTAAGCCATTTAATGGTGTACGTGGTCTAGTTTGAACTAGATATTGGCCTCTTGGGTGTCATTGATGCCATATGGTATCATTTAACCTTTTTATCCTAGTTTCCACTTCTGGTTATTTCTTTGGGTTCCGTGACTATATGGAAGGTCACATTTGCGTCTGAGAGATGATCTATATTCACCTTCTTCACCTAAATCCTCAACTCTTTCTTCCTCATGAATTGTAGGTTTTTTCCTTTCTCCTGCAATTTCAAAATTAGTTTCTTCTTCATTAAGTTGAGAAGAGGTTATCTTAGATTTTGTATCATCAAATACAACATTTATAGACTCCATGAACACTTTGGTTCTAAGATTAAAAACCCTATAAGCCCAACTAGTTTGTGAATACCCCAAAAACACACCTTCATCACTTCTAGAGTCAAATTTTCCCAAGTGTTCCCTATCTCTAAGGATATAACATTTACTTCCAAAGACTCTAAAGTATTTAACAGTGGGCTTTCTATTATACCACAATTCATATGAAGTCTTGTTAGTTCCAGACCTAAGATAAACTCTATTTAGGATATGACAAGTAGGATGTACTGATTCAGCCCAAAAGTGACTTGCAATCTTATTCTCTTGAAGCATAGTACGAGCCATTCATGCGATTGTCCTATTTTTCCTTTTCACTACACCATTCTGTTGTGGTGCTTTAGGTGCTAAAAATTCATGCTTAATGCCATTCTTATCACAATATTCATTAAACTCCTTAGGTTTGAATTCACCTCCATTGTTGCTCCTAATCCGATTAATTCGATATCCCTTCTCATTTTGAATAAGTTGGCAAATAGGCCTGAAATTCACAAAAGTATCAGATTTTTCTCTCAAATATGCAACAAAAGTAAATCTAGAAAAATCATCAACCATCACAAGCAAATATTTTTTTCCTCCAATGCTATTAGGTGTTATGCGACCCATCAAATCCATATGAATCAATTCTAAAGGTTGAGTAGTGACTTTATGAATAAGTCTCTTATGTGACACTCTAGTTTGTTTTCCTAACTGACATGGACCACATATTTCATTCTTAGTCATCTTTAATTTAGGCAAACTTCGAACAAGATCATTGTTAGATGGATTCACTAAATCATTATAATTCACATGTCCAAGTCTTTTATGCCATAAAACAACCTCATCAGTAACTGCAGAAAAACACATCAGTGAAGGATCTGAAAACACAACATAGCAATTATCAGAAGTTCTAGTTTCTTTCAAATCACATTCACCTTTTCCATTAGTTACAAAACATCCTTGTTGAGTAAAATTGACTTGAAACTCCTCATCACAGATTTGACTAATACTCAACAGATTGGCAGCTAAACCTTTAACATATAGAACATTTTTTAACTCCCCAATTCCTGAAAATTTGATCTTACCTTTACCACTTATAGTAGAAGCCTTACCATCACCAAAAGTAACAGTACCAACTGAGCATTCTTTAAAAGTGGTAAACAATGTTCTATCCCCTGTCATATGCCCAGAGCAACAACTATTAAAATACCAACCACATGGACCAAGTGCTCTAAGTGCAGTGTGCATGGCAAAACACTGAAAATTCTCTTTCTTTACCCAAACAATTTTAGATTCATTATGCAATGATTTCCCTATTGTTCTAGGCAAAGTGTCACAAGGCTCAACAATCCTAATCCTCTTCTTCCTCAAATTTGAACTCTTTAGATTTTTCAATTTCTTTCCTAGTTCAATTTTTCTTTTTTAACACTTATACTTGATATGCCCTTTTTCACCACAAAAATGACATGTTGAAATAAGTTTAGGAGGATTAGAAACAACATAAGGCTTGGTTTCAACTTTCACAAAAACATCTTTTAATTTTTGAAAATACAAATCCTTTGAAGTTGATGCCAAATCTTTGTTACTCCTTACATTCTCAACCACTCCTTTCAACTTATCAATTTTGCAAGTGTCAATATCAACTCTTTGAAAAGACTGTTTTGATTTAACAAATTCACTACTCAAATTATCAATTTTAAATTCCAGTGATTTATTAAACAAATTTACCTTCTTAAGTTCCTTTTCTAGAAAATTAATTTTATGAAGAAGATACAAATTCTTATGGCCAATTTCTTCCAAATTCTTATTAGAGACAGAAACTTCTAACTTATAAATCTCTCTATCAAGTTCCACAAGATTCAATTTCTCTAACAAATTTTCAAAATCCTTTTAAAACTTTGACCACTCAATTTGTATGCTTGTGACAGAATCAAAAACAGGAGTTAAAGGTAACATATCAACAAATGAATTTTCAGACATGATGCAAAAATCAACAATAAATCAACAAATATGATCTACTCTGTATATTAAGTAACCCGCTCTGATACAAATTGTGAAAATAAGAGTTACGCGGGGTGCAAAAACAATCAGTTGATTTTAATTGTGATTAACTCCTTTAATGACCTAAATCAGATTATTATGTCAACTTGCTTTATTTATGATTGATTAAATTATATGATCAATTTAAACATCCACAATCACAAATATATGTAAAGTAAAACAAGTTAGAGTTAGAGAGATTGCACCAGGATTTTAGCGAGGAAACCCCAGTTGATAAAATATGTCAACTATTATGGGAAAAACCTCGTGGACTATTCAGTCCAAAGTAAACCAAATCACTATGCTTGAAACAAAGTATATCGAACTTTGACTCTGGCTCACACCCTATCGTTCTACACCACACCAACCGCTGACGATCCTCTGGCTTTGCGACTCCCCGTCCAACAGCAACTTGACCTCAGGCTTACACTTGATATTTGTAGAAGAGTAGCAGGTAGATCAGACAGCACTCCATGAATGCTCCAACCCTTTTAAAGTGTGATTGCATTTACTTCTTTTCTTCAAGATCTGAACTCGATTGTAGAAGAATTAAATCCTACTCTTCATTCGAAATATCTGAATCTTCAATGTAGCTCCGATTCCGATGAGATAGAGAACAACACCACTAAATCACTCATGAATATATGTGTATGCTCTCATAAATAAATTCAGAATAATCAGATTTGATTTTCTGAATTTTCTCTCTCTAAAAGGCTTTCTTAAAATATAGAATTGATTTTCCCTAAAGCCATCAATAAACCAATGTTATGACAAGGTTTATATAGAGTTTTGAAAGTCCTAATCCCTTAGAAAATATGATAAATTTCATGCATAGGTCTTAGAACAATTCTAGACCAACTAAGAGAGAAATTTAAAATAGGAAACTAAACTTTCCATAGGCTATCAAGACTCTTGAACCTGTTTAAAGAATTGGGAACGGGTTCAAGAATGGCAGAATGTTTTTCGAGGCCAATGTTGGACTCTTCAACTTGTTCAAAGAATTGGGAACAGGTTCAAGAATGACAGAATGATTTCTAGGCCAAATTCAAATGGCTTGAACCTGTTCCAAGAATCATGAACATGTTCAAGTCTGCCAGACTCGATTCTTAAGGTTTTAGGCACTGTTTTTGGTATATTCTGAAACTTACCGAATATGAAATGTGTCCTAACCTTTTTAGATTTCTTCCTAACATGTTCTTCCTTTTCTGTGATGATCGCAGTTATAGCATCTTTGAACAACCTTCCAATTCCGCAGTCGCTGTTGATCCCGATATAGTAACTTGAAATTACAACTCGACTAGGACTTGTTTTGACATCGAAAGTTGCCAATTACAGAATATATATATTTTTTTACAATTTTCCCAAAATATATATATCTCATAAATTGGTTTTACGTAAACTACATCTGTTTTATTTATTTTACTTGATTCAAGTATTATAGTGTATGAGTTTAAATAATTAATAGTTTGTTGGGATTGTTGAGATGAAGTTAATATAATATTTATAGTTAGAATTTCTACTATAATTGTGTATGGAATTGAGAGTTATAGGAAGGTGATAATTATTATTTATTTTTCTTTAGAAATGGGTATGACGTGATTATAATTTTGTTCAGGCAAGGAGAATGAGCAGACAACTTCGACAATACCAAAGGATAAGTGAATAAATTAAGGAGTAGCTGAGGTGAATGTACTCATTGGAAGTTTATACTTAGATATGTTTAATTGAAGTATTGAAACTGTTTATGTGAATTGAAGATTAATATATATATATACCTTGATAATATTATATAAGTTTCATACTCTGACCTAGAAGGAGAGTAATATATTATATAAGGTCCATACTCTAGCCTGAAAAAAGAGTACTACATTAAATAAAGTCCATACTCTGGCCAAGAAGGAGAGTACTATTTTTAAATAAGGTCCATACTCTGGCCTAGAAGGAGAGTACTGTATTATATAAGGTCTATACTCTGGCCTAGAAGGAGAGTACTATATTTTAATGCCTGTACTATGTTAATGAAGTTTAATTGACGTTATCAGATAATATTTGTTTATATTATTCTGATGTGGTAGTGTTGCATTCATTGGGCTTTAAGGTCATTCCTTCCATATTTATATTTTTTTTAGGTATCAGGTTGGGTTGCTACTGCTAGGTCTAGAGTCTTGAGTGTAACTGGGGAAAATACTAATGGAACGTCTTTTGTATAAAATGTAAATATTGTAGTAGAATGTTAATAGTGTGACTTGTCGTTAATGATTTAGTTTATCAGAATTTGCATAACAGGCCTATAATTTGTTTTAAATTGTAAACTTTTAAGCAGGAACTCTAATATATAATGACGTCATGTATGTATGAGGTTAATACAGATGGTTAGATACATTCCACTTATTCAATATATTTAATAGTATAAATTGGGTTGGGGTGTGTCAATGCAACACTTGGGGAACCAAATATGGGCCCGGCCTTTCCAGGTAGGTGACCATTTTCCATAAGTTCTATCTACCTTTCCAGGTGGAAGAATTGTTTGTCAAACCATATCACCCTCTGTAAATGACTTGAACTTCACCCTTTTGTTGTAAGCCTTCATTACCTTTGTTTTATAGACCAAAGATGGTCTAAAGCAAGTTTTTGAACTTCATCTAAATCTTCCAACTCAACAAGCATAGCTTCATTATAATCGGCAGGTATGAGATTGTGTTGTAAAGCTACCTTTGCCGATTTCACATTTAACTCCATCAACAACACAACATCATGGCCAAATGTTAGCCAATAAGAAGTAGTTCTAGTGCATGTTCACTTCGAATTTCTAGAAGCCCACAAGGATTCTGAAAGGGTTTCATGCCAATGCCTTGGCTTATCCTTTATCATCTTCTCAATAATTTCAATAACAACTTTATTTGAAGCCTCTGCTTGGCCATTCCCTTGAGCATAATAGGGTGTTGAAGTTACCATTTTTACTTGTATATTGCAGCCGAGTTGTAATACTTCTCCTGCTCGAAACACAGATCCATTATAGGCAACAATTGTTTCTGTTAAGGCAAAATCAGCGAAAGATGTGTCACTCCAAAAATTGTATCACAATATTGTGAGTTACTGAGACATATTCCTCGGCTTCTACCCATTTAGTAAAATAATCGGTAGCTAAAATAATCCAATGATGACCCTTTGATGAAGAAGGATTAATCTTACAGATTAAGTACATGGCTCAACCTCTGAAAGGCCATGGTTTGACTAATAATTACAACTCTATTGCTGGAACCCACTGCATTGGACCATACTTTTGACAATCTGTACAACCCTTTGCATAGGTCACGCAATCTTTTCTCATTCCAGGCCAATAATATCCATATCAGCATATCAACCATTTCATTTTGATGCCAGCTTGGTGTGCTCCACCCATTCCTTCGTGCACCTCTGCCATAATTTTTAAACCTTCAAACTTGCTAATGTATTGAAATAGTAAGCCATCATCAGCCGATCTTCTATAAAGATCTCCATCTATAAGTACATAATCGACTGCACTCCTTTTTATTCTCCGATCGGCTCCTGGAGTTGGATATTGTAAGAATAAGATGTAAGGGACCCACCAATCATCATCATCTAACTCGGCAACATCAGTAGCAAAGACCTCTTCCATAATTTGATTTCTTGTTTCAGCCGATGAAAGAGATCAGTGTGTAATTTTTATTATCCTTTCCTTCATACCACTCGGCACCCTGATTCCTAAGGCAGTCTGTGCTAAATCATTAGCTATTCTATTCATAGCCCTTGGCCTATATTCCAAAGTCACATTATGAAATTAGTTGACCAATTGGGTTGCCAATGAATGAAATGGCCTTAATTGCCAATTTAAACATTTAAAGTCTTCTGAGATTTAATTAATCACCAAACTTGAATCACCCACAATGTGGACATCCTTGACTGCCATCTCCCATAGAATTTCCAAGCCAATAATCAATGCTTCATACTCGGCTTGATTATTTAGGCACCTGAAATCCAAAAAGAAGGAAAACGAAATTTGGTTCCCTGATGGGGATATTATGGCTATACCAGCTCCTAAGCCTTCGCTGATACTTGACCCATTGAACATTAAATTCCAAGGGGTCATGAATATAGCTGCCAAGTCAAGCTCATCAAACACTTATGACTCAATTTCAGGCGAGGGATGATCAGCAAGAAAATCTACCAATGCTCTCCCCTTAATCGCCTTTTGTGGAACATATGTAAAGTTGAACTCCATTAGTACCAAAACACACTTGCCGATCCGGCCTGTGATTAATGGCCTTGATAGCATATACTTTATAAGATCTGTTTAACAAATAATATAAACCAAAATAGGCAACATATAGACTCTTAATTTCATTACTGCAAAATACAAAGCCAAACATAATTTCTCAATTGGCGTATATCTACACTCGACTGGAGTTAAAACTCGACTGAGATAATATATTGCTTGTTCACTTCCTGCTTCGTTCTCTTATGCCAGCATAACTCCAATGGATTCTTCATCAGCCGATAAATATAACTTCATCGGCCACGTTTTCCTCGGCGGTTTCATGACAGGAGGACTTGACAAGTACTTCTTGATCTGCTCAAATGCCCTTTAATGTATATCATCCCATTTGAATTCTTCCATCAGCTTCAACTTGAGTAGCGGGGAAAACACATGTAACTTTCCAGCTGTATTGGCAATAAATCGCCTAAGATAGTTCACTTGCCCAAGTAACCTCTGCAATTGTTTCTTGCTTCTCGGCGCACTAGCATTAATAATTGCCTTAGCTTTATTCCTGTCAATCTCTATGCCCCTTTGATGAACCAAGAAACCCAAAAAGTTTCCTACCGATACTCCAAAGGCACACTTTATTGGATTCATCTTTAATTTATGAGCCCTCATCCTCTCAAAAGATGCTTTGAGATGAACCAAGTGCTCATTTTTTGTTACTGATTTCACCACCATATCATCAATAGACACCTTTAGAAACTTGCCGAGCATATCATGAAAAATAGAATTCATAACTCGCTGATATGTAGCACTAGCATTCTTTAATCCAAAAGGTATTACCACCCACTCAAAAGTTCTAATCAATCCGAGACATCTGAAAGCTGTCTTTGGGATATCTTCCTCGGATATATAAATTTGGTTATAGCCTGAGTGTCCATCCATGAAAGACATGATTTCATGCTTGGCAGCCGCATCAATTAACTAATCGGTTATCGACATAAGATACTCATCCTTAAGGGTTGCCGAGTTTATGTTTCGGAAATCAACACATACTCGTAATTTGCCATTTTTCTTAATAATATGAACTACATTCAATAGCCACTCGACATACCTTGTAGTTCGAATGAAACCAGCATCCAACAATCATTCGATTTCCATCTTGACTTTAACTACCACCTCTTGAGACATTTTGAGAAGTGGCTGTTTATATGGCTTGTAGCCATCTTTAATGGGCAACCGATGTTCTACCAGATCTCTGGATAAACCCAGCATTTCCTCATAATTCCACGCAAAACAATCACTGTATTATTTTAATATGTCGATCACCTCGGTTTGTAATTCTGGTTCTAACAGTGCATTGATAAAAGTTGGTTTAGGCTCTAAATCAGTGCCTAAATTCACCTCCTTTAATGGATCTTGAGTTTCTGCTTTAAGATCATCAAGCTTAGCTAGTGCCAATTCCAAGTCTTCCAACTGAATAACATCCAACTTTTCATTATCGATTTGGTCAACTTCAGCAAGATTAGCCAATAGTCCTGGCTCTATTTTTGCTTTTCTTTCTAGCCGTTTCTCGGCTATGTATGCTTGTAACCTAATGCAAGCAGCCCTATAGGCCTGCTGCCGAGCTGCTTTTCTTTCAAGTTTCACCTCCATTAACAACTTCTTCAATTATAGTCAGCCGAGGGAGTTCTACCTTTGGCCTAGAATTTTCCTGCTGTAATTCACCAATTTCATGATCGACAAGACTTCTTCCCATGGTTTCCGATGTAGGTCTTCCATCGGCTCTTGTTCCCACAAATCGAATTGGAACACACTCTTCGTTATATAAAACAGCACCTGTCGAGTACATTTTTGCCACAAATGGCTTATCATCGGCATTCACTATCTTTACCTTATCTCCATCCCAGAAGATCAGCATCTGGTGTAATGACGAAGGAATGCACATATTTGGATGAATCCAGTCACGACCTAACAACAAATTATATAAGGCCATCGATTCAATAATAAAAAATGCCGCGAATGAAGTTTTCCCTCCAACTTCAACTTCTAAAGGAAGAATCCCTTTAGTGCTAGTAGAACCTCTATTAAACCCACAAATTGCTATATCGGTAGGAATAACATCTTTCATACTCTTGCCGAGTTTCTTCAACGTGTTAGCTAGAATAACATTCAAAACCGAAGTATTATCAACCAGGACTGGGTTAATAGGTTGGCCTTCTACCTACACCTTAACATACAAAGGCCTGAGTTGTTGAGTCATTGCTAATAAAAGTTTTTCAAAGACTACATTCTCTGCCAATTCTGAAGCAAGAATCGATAAATTCTGAATCGGCTGAGTTTGTTTCTTCTTGGCTTTACTCTTATCTTCTGTTTCTTCCTTATTTCCAGTACTTGCATTTGATGCCAATGGAGCCTGGAACATTGCTGGTAATACAAATGCCATGTTACATGACATCTCATATGGGAAACTGCCAAACTGAATTTTGAACTCATTTTTGTGTCTAGGCCACGTCGGCTGATGCTCCTTATCGTGTTGGTTTTTATCTACCGTATTGACTTACTCAGTGAACTCTTCTTTGCCTACCCTTTTTGCGTTCCTTTTCTCCTCGGCCCTTCTCCTCTGTTCCCTGCGTTTCTGAGATCGAGTAAGGCCTCCACTCTAATATTATTGAACTTTAGGGAATTTTGGATAATTGACTCGAGTCCATCTTTCCACGGCTGAGTCTGTCCTTGGTTTTACAGTCCGTACCTTATGTGAATCGGCTCCCTTTTGTATCTAAATCTCTGATTGGATTAGCGAACGCCTTTTAAATCTGGGATGCTAATTTTGGGACAGGAATCTGCTGGATATATATACTTGTCGATTCTACTTTTCCGTATTCACATGATTGCTGCTAGAATAATCCTGCCGAGACTTTTTATCAGGCTTAATTAGGAAAGTGAGCCTCTCAAGAATTCCTTTCTTCTTTGGTTGAAACTCTATTGGCTCCTCTTTATTAGGTTTCTATTTACCCTTGTAGTTTGGGCAACAATCCTGGTTTATCAGGGCCAATTGAGCCTCTCTTAATTGTTTCCGTAGTTCTGCCATCTTTTTTGGTGTCGTTTTTGATGAATGGAATTCACCTGACATCTTCTCAACCTCTTGCCGATTTTCTCGCTTAGCCAAGCTTATCATATTAGTGGATGCGATTGTAGGGAATAGATTGGTATCCACCTGCATAGTGTCTGAAGTTTTCTCCGAGAATTTTAGAGTACCTTCATCAATAACTTTCTGCAATACACCTCGCAGAACAGTACAATCATTAGTAGCATGGTTCCAAGAGTTATAATACTTACAGTACTCTTTTCCTTTCAGGTCACTTGCAGATGGAATCTTATACCCCTTAGGCAAGAATATCATTTTATCGGCCATCAAGTGATCAAAGATTTGATCTATTTTTGACAAATCAAAAGAATAGCTTTTCCCAGTATCGACAGGACCTTTCCTCGCTGCCGATGTTGATGTTGCACTGCCCCCTGTGGTCGGGTTAGGCTTAACTAATGCCTTACAGATGTATGGCTTCTTGATATTGACCTCTGCAATGTCAACTTCTAATTCATCTTCAACTTCTGCCGAGAATACCTCATAATTAGGGTCCTTGTAATAAGTACCCTTAGAGGAATTCTTCCTCTCTTTCTCTTCTTTAAGTATCTCCTCATACCGAGTAGCTCTGTCTGCTAAATCAAAGAAATCTTGAAATTCAACCCCATCGAACCTCTTGCGATGTTCAATGTCTAAATCATTTAATGCCAACTTGATATATTCTGGTTCTGGCAAACTTACTCGGCATTTGAGTTTGGCTTTTCTGAACCTGACCACAAAAGTTTCAATTGATTCACTCGGCAACTGAGATTATCGGGATATATCTGCCAATGTAGCTTTTGTTTCTATTTTATAGAATTGGGTATGGAAAGCTTCCTCCATTTCATCCTATGTCTGAATAGAATTGGCTAGTAAGTTGTTGTACCATTCAAACGCCACCCCGGCAAGAGAACTAGAGATTAACCTCATCCTCAACCAAGGATTGGGATCAGCTTCACCACATTGTGCTGTGAACCTCGCAATATACTGCATCGTAGAAAAATTCTCTTCACCACTGTACATAGAAAAATCGGGATACCGATAATTTCTAGGCAACTCATGAGCATCGATATACTCAGGATAAGGCTTTCTATATACTGGCCAAGCTCGTCTGCAACCCTGTGCTACTTTGGCCTGTATTAAAGCCAAAATCTGACCCCTATCGATCCCTTCGTTTCGACCTGGAAGATCATTTAGGTGTAGCGGAACAAATGGATTAACTTATTCATGTTGTGGATTTGCATTTACTTGCCCCCCGGCAGCCGCCGGAGGTATCAATAGATTAGCCTTACCTTGGTTTAGGTTTCCCACTACTTCTTGTTGATCTCTCACTGGAGGAATCGGCTACACATATGGATGCTGCACATTTTGATTATGCTGATTATTCACTAGTGGCTGATACACCGGTAAAACAGTTACCTCCGGCGGATTTGACAATATTAGTGGATTACCAATCGGTATACCAAGAGTAAAATTAGGCACATTACCGATTGTGATGTCGAGTGCTGTGCTTGGTGGTATGATGCTTGTTGATGCTGTTCGAGGCCCATGGGATATATGTACCAAAGGTGCTGACATACGTTGAAAAATAGACTCATTGACATGAGATGCTTCGGCTTGATCATGCTAGCTTTGATTAGCCAATATACTGGTTTCAAGTTTCTGACTCATCTTCTCCATTTGAGCGTACATCATTTGATTTAACTCCCCCATCATGGACCTCATCTCATGTATTTGAGAAACCAAAATTTGATTGGACTCTCCCATCTAGGACCTTACTTCACCAATCTGGGCTTGTTGAGCATCTATTTTCTGCATAATTGATTCCAATACCCGACCCAAAGGAATGTCGGATAGAGTGGACGAATCGGCTTCATCTCCTACGCTAAGTTGCTGGTTCTCTTCGTCAGTGTTGTCACCTGTAGTCACACCTTTCGTATTTCTTAGCTTATGAGGCATATTTATTATAATTTACTCACATGATGGAGTCCCACCGGGCGTGCCAAAAATGTTGACCCTAAAATTGGCTGGCTAGAGTTGATCTTAAATTGAGATGTTGCGGGCATGCCAGAACCAAATATATGGTCCGAGTGTGAATTGTCAACTTGCAGTCTCTTAGGGATAGTTGACTTCAAGCGATTATAGGAGAAAGAGAACAAATAAACTCCTTAATGAGTTCTACTTGCCTTAGTTAAAAGGACTTTGCAGTGAATAATTTATAGTAATAGTTGAGAGAATAGAAAGGGGAAGAAGTAGATATAGAAAGAAGATAGAGAGAAAAGATTTAGAGGGAGAGAGAGAGAACGAGAATTAAAGAGATAAGGATAGAGAGAAATGGCAAGGATGCTATTTTTGTAATGACCCAGTCAATTTCCTTCCTTTCTTTTTTTTTTTTCCTCAAATTTTACGGATAAATTTTTTCTGTTGTCTTTTCTTTTCTGAGTTCGGTTTTTCGTCTCTTGGTGTCCTCTTGAGTGCTCAAAAATGGTTTCTGATACTTTTTCATTTGGATTGACGACTTCCTTTGAGGATTAGTCATTTTCACATTTTCACTTTTCGTCTTTTTCTCTATTGTCACTTTATTAGCATAACCTCACTTTTCGAGTTCGGATTTGATTCCGATTTTGCATGCATCCATGATATTTAAATTCCATGCCATGTGTGTTTTTAATTTCCTAGAAATGCATGCCATTTGTTCACTTTCTTCCTTAGGGGTGTGGATGCACACTTTCTTTGGAAACTTATTGTTTTTGGGATTACTTATATAATTAAATAAAGTAATTATTTTTCATCTTAGGGACCATTTTACAATTTAATTTGGAAGATATTTTCAAAAAGGACCTTTTCGCAATTTTCGGAAAGTGTGACAAGTGTCACACTCTCATTGGTCCACTTGTTGACATTTGTGTGGGGACACTTTGATGCATTGGATGATGACACATGGAGGGTGGAGATTGAACCACTTGTTGACCTGGGATAGGTGCACTTGTTGGCTTGGATGGTTGATAAGTGTAGGCTTAGGATTAAGCCTACAATGGATACTTGGATGAGTGACAAGTGTATGCTCCAAATTAAGTCTTACAATTAATTTTGGGCCACTTTGGGATTATGGTTTTAAAAAGGGGTTTTTGTGCAATTGACCAAGACTTGTGTGTGTTGACCTTGGTGTAAGACCACATAGTGAGTGGAGGATTTCTATTTCTTCCACTCACATTCTATTACACTTAATTTGTATCTCCTCCCTTTCTTGTAAAGAAAACCCTAGCCTCCATGGATGGAGCTTAAAGCCTCAAGCTTTGACCTTGATTTTGAGGGCCTTCCATTGATTTCCAAGCTTGACCTTGGGAATACTTTTTGTTCCCCTCATCTTTCTCTTCATAACCCTAGAAGGGTTTACCATTTTGTGCTTGCTAGCCTTGGATTCAAGAGGAACAATCCTTTTATGAGGTAGGGGGTGTTATAATTTATTTTTCCAAGTGATTTTACTTGCTTTTATATAAAATACAAGCTGTTTGCATGTTTAATATCAATTTGAGAAATTAATGATTTATAATGGCTTGCTTGTAACTCACTTTAGACTTGGTATATGGCATGGCCATGACTTGATCTTTGTTATATAATTATTTGGAACCATTTAAATGAGTTTTCAAATCTAGAGATTAAATGGATTTAATTTGATTTCAATTATAGTAAATTGTATTTTGCTTGTATTCTATTTTAGACTTGATATATGGTATGACCATGACTTAGTGCTTGGTATATATTAATTTGGGATCATTTGAACAACTTTTGAAAATTAGAGATTTAATTAATTTAAATTAATTAAATTCTACATGATGTTGTCTTGCTCATTTTGCTCTTTTGATTTGATATATGTAATGAGCATGCTATATTGTCTAACATATAATAATTTGAGGTTATTTGAAATTGCTTTGAAATATAGAGAATTTAATTATTTTTGTATAATTAAATTCTATCTAATGGCTCCATGGACCCAGTTGCGTTTTAAAAGTTGTTTCTATATTCAAATCATGGACTTAGACTTGTTGTATATTAACTTGGTTATGTTTTGAGTATAGGATAACATTGTTGTTATACTTATATTCATGAGAGCATGTTTTCTTTATAGATTATATTGTTGCCTTGTGTAATGAGTTGCACACCTTGTATTTGACATCTTTCATGCCATAGTAGTTGTGGACTTAGAGCATGTATTGTATGTGTTTCTAAATTCTGTTGTGCATGGTAGATAGTTGATTATTTTGTATATACATGTTGATATGTATACGTTGTTGCATAACTTGTTGATTTTGGAAACTTGGGGATGTCATTGTTTGACTACAACTAGGGCTTGGTTCTAGTACGGGGGATTGTCCCTTTACAGTCTAGTGCGCACATAGGGAGGTTACCCATGGGCTAGTAACCTTAAAGTAACCATGGTGTCGGCCTGATTCGGCGTGACGTCCAAGTATCCACCTTATTTGATTTCGCATTTCATTTCAAGTTGATAATTATATGATGTTGTAACTTGTTGTTCCTTATTTGATTTCCCATTTTAAGTTACAATATGTTAACTTTGAGAATTTGTGCTTGATATGTTATGTTGGAAGTTCCAATGTTAGTTAAATTGCATCGATATGATGAATTGTGTTTTAAATGTTCAAATGTACCTTAGGAATGAACCTATAGATTCATTTGAACATAGACGTTAGGTGCCATGACCCACTTTATTGTTTTCATATTTTTAGATTTCAAGTGGATGGCTTTGAGAATCTATACCTTGTTGGTTCGTATAACATGCTTCTATGTTGTTTGAATTGCATGAGGGTTGTGAATTATGCTAGAAATGATCTAAGGTAGCTTAGGATGCTCCCTGAGTCTCACCTTTGACATAGACGTTAGGTGGCATGATCCTTTTGAATTGTTTCAAGTTAATGTAAAAATCTTTAAAGAAATCGAGTCTATGCATGCTCATTCTCTACGAGTAAACTTGTTTACTCACCCCAAAGTTACTGGGGGTATTGTTCAGGTACGAAGACTTGGTTCGTAATGTTCACCATTCCGTGGATGACTGGTAGTTTATAAGTTTCCATTTCATGCAAATGTTAGCATGAAATGCGTCATTGTAGCTTTTTATGTCAAACTTGTATATTTGATTCCATGCATGTAATGTGTACATAAGTACACCTTTTGTATTGTATTTGACATGTATAAGATGAGACCAGAGGCCAATGACATGTATTTTGTATCCAATGTAAATTTTGACTTCATGAAATATTATGAAAATATTAAAAAATCACAAGTTATTGTTTCACCATGGGTGCATCGGGTGTGGGAATTCCATTTTCATTCTTTCATAGGGTCTTATTAACCATGTATGAAGTGTGGCCAAGGGCCAAATGATCATTTGAAGTCATTTGTTGATTTTGGTCTTCAAAGTTTCCATTTTAGGTCAATTTTCACCTTTTTGACCGTTGGGGGGTCGGATTTTGACACGGCCATTTTCGGGAGCCGTGGACCATTCCCGCGTACTCAAAATCACTATTTACGTTTGCCTGCATGATCGTTTTCATGAAAAACCCTTTCGTATGTGTTTTGAGCCTCCTATGGACTCATTTCACCTTTTTGTTGAAAAATTCGGCTTAAGGGCATTTTGGGAATTTTCTTGGGGAAATAAATTCCGTTCTTAGCCCGTCCACATAGAAAATGTGATTTTAGGGGGAGTTTTTTCATGAAATTTTTCTGAAAAATGTCATATTGAACTCGAAAATCATGCTCCAATCTCATTTTTCTGTTTTTTTCTACAATTTTATTGTTTAAGTTCAACTCTGGTCAAGTTGAACCGGTTCAAGAAGGTTGAACTGGTTCAAGATGTCATTTTGGTCCAGCATGGATGTACTACCCATGTTAAACTGGTTCAAGGAGGTTGAACCGGTTCAAGTCATGCAGAACTGTTTTGCAGGTTCAGCTTTGGTCTTCCAACTTTGAACTGATGTGACTTCTTTGATTTAACTCCAAATTGGTCCGTTCTTGAGTCTAAATTGACCACATTGAAGTAAGCTTTCCAATGGTGATAATTTCACATTCATATTCTTCTCCTAGCTCAAGATGTACTTGTTTTAGTGAGAGGATGTTAGTTTTGGTTCGAACCAGGATAGGGTTCATTTGGGATTTCTTTTCCTTTGGCCTTGGGACTTCATGTGAAGTTACCAAAGGATATTTTTGGATGTTTTTGACCTCATTTGACTTTTTGGAAGTTAAATTCCTTCCTCTTAGGGTAAAATGACCATTTTACCCCTTGGTCTTTCTTTCAGTAGGGTTTTGATACCCTTATCTTCGTTTTGCTTCCGTTGAGCCTCGAAAATCTTTGAAAGTTCATTCTTGTGTCCTAGGGATAATGTACATCTCTAAAGACTTGTTTTTGTTTTGCTTCCGCATTTTGGATCCGCTTCGGGTCGTCACAAGACACACTAGGTTGAAAAATCCAGGGTCGTCACAATTTTGGGAAAGAGCTTGAGAAAGCAAACAAATAAATTAAAGGATTCTGAGGGTACTGGAACTCTAGTACAACATACCTATTTGATTATTTATAGAATAAGTCATAACAATTAAGTCCTACATACAAGCATCTTACTTGTAGTAAAATTCTAAACACAACTACATGACAATTCAAATTAAATTAAACTACGGATAACCTTAATGCTTAACTGCACCTAAATAAAAGATAAAACTATAATTACAAACTTTATCTATCATCTAATTCAAAATAAGTCTTTGCATGTAATTTAGATTCCATGTGGAGGTGTCACCACTTCCTTCAGTCAAAAAGCCCAACCATGTAATTGGCCCATATACTCCATATACCCAGCCGAACCTCTTCTCACAAGCCAAGCCCTTGCCATGTCACTATATATCCAGCCCAATTGTGATATTCTTCAGCCCAACTACAAACCAAGCCCAATTACCGAAATGGGTGTCAACACATTGATACCTTCCTTGCCGTTTAGATTGTCGGTAATGGGAAGCCTTAGGATGATAAGTTCTTATAAGACAGTCTTTTCGTCTGACATAATAATGATGTTTTATTGTTGGTGTGTTGAAGACGGTTATTCTGGTGGATGCAAAGATGAACCATATTCTGTTGGGCCTCTTTAATGGTGCAACAGACCTGATCATTTTTAATGTGGGCTATTTGCTTCCTTAGCCCACTTTACTTTTGCACCAAATTGTTATAAGAGAAGAAATTATTGCTTCATTGTTTACACCGTCCAATAAGCTCAAACTATATTGTTACTTATTTTCTTTTACAACCGTGACCATTCATATATGATTTTGTATAGATTAAAAAATATAAGTCTAAACAAACATAAATGAATTGTGAAAAGGGAGGTGATATTGACGCTCCACCAATATCCTTAAGCATTCTATTCTCTTTCTCTTTTAAAATGAAATTACAAAAATAACCCTAAATTACATAAAGTTTTTTATCTCAAGTTCTCACCTTCTACGACTTATAGAGAAAGTCTAAATAGATATAGAAAATAGAAACACGAGGAAAGAAACCCTATAAGAAAATTACAGAGAACGTATGTTATAGAACGTATTTTATGAGAGATTAAAGCTCCATTTGTTTGTACGTAAAATATTTTTCAAAAAATATTTTTATATTTTCTAGTGTTTGGTTGTCGTAAAATATTGACAAAGTAAAAAAATATTAAAATTTAACATAAATAATTTACCCATCAAGTTTCGGTAAGTTATTTTACATGCCCCGCTCGATGGACTCGGCCTCAGACTCAACGTAGACCTTTGTCAAATACTAACAAAGTAAAAATAAAAGAATATTTTACTTCAAAAAGAAAAATATTTTTTAAAAAGATTATTTTACGTCGAAACAAACAGAACATAAGTCATGCCATAGGTTATGAAGTGGAGAACTCGGTGGAGCAAAGTAATTTTCACAACTCGGATTTGCTATCAAACCACTTGTGCTTGTGTAAATCCCCCAAATTCAGTCTTAAAAAAAAAAAAATTAAAGGTCCAACATTCAATATTAGATTCATTAAATGCATAATAAACATAGATATAGCTAAGCAATTTTCTGAGGATTCTCAAGCACGTAAAATTACATTTGTTCAACTTCTCTTATCACCTTTCTTCTTTCTTATAGGAAATAGGTGAATACCACTTGTATGTGGAAATATATATATATATATATATACCACTTGTCTATTGGTCTCTTATAAAAAGAGAAATGAAATAAGGTAAAAAATATATATTTGGTAAGAATTATTATGAAAATTTTGTGACACGGGAAGGAAATTAGATCCATTTAGGATCTTCTAAATTGATGGGTTAGGAGAACCGACTGATCCAAACCCTTAAAAAATTAATAATAATAAATAAATAAATAACCCCAAAACCACAAAATAACTCTGGCATTCAACAGAAGAATCCACAAAAATTTTGGAATTTGAGAAACAGAGAGGCATGGTTATATAAGGAGATGTGTTGCGGGGTTTATACGTTGTTGGTAAAGAGATAAAAGGAATCTTAATCTCAAATATGACATTAAAATTGTTTTCTATGGTTCAAGGACTATTTTGTAATTTTATTTCAAAAAAGTAAAAAAAAGTGGAGCGTCTAAGTATATTTGTGGAGCGTCAATATTAGCTTCTTCCTTGTGAAAATAGTCTCCCTCTAAATTTGGCTTCGTTGTGAAAATAGTCTCCCTCTAAATAAATGTCTACAACATATATTTAAATAATATACTCCAATGCTGTTACAGAGACTTAAATTTGAATTAATCATGGTTGTTGCTCTTCTTTTGTTCTTACTAAGAAAAATAGGCAAGCTATTTTTTAAAAATTAAAAACTTGTTGATAATTATATAATTAATATTTTGTCACACTGACAAAATATTTGCAATTTGATCTCCAACTATCAAATATTTACGATTTAATCTTCAAAATAGAAAAACCTATTAAATAGACATATTTCTATTCAATTGTTAGTTGCATAATTAATCTTATTCATTATTTTGTCTGACCACAAAAATGCGTTATAAATTGCTACTTGATGGTAACCCATAACGACTTTTTTCTAACATAGACTAAACAATTGAATAAAGTTTTGTGACTACTGATTGTAACATAATAACCAATTCAATACAATACAAGTGCATGGTTCCTAATCCTATTCCAAATTTAGGAAAAGTTTTGGAATTAACATCTGATTCATTTTTGGAGATGTCCTTTTTACCCCCACTTAAATGTGAAAGAAATGGTAGATTTTTATTTTATTTTATTTTCGACCTAATGAAAAAGACACACACATACACACACACACACACACACACACATATATATATATATATGTATATATATCAACAAGGGGATTAAGGCAAGGGGATCCATTATCTCCCTTCCTATTTGTCATAGTTATGGATGTATTGTCCTTAATCATCAATGATTATGTGAGTAGAGCTTCAGCCTTCAAGTACCACTGGAGATGTAAACCACTAAAGATGACTTATCTCTCATATGCAGATGATCTCCTCCTTCTCTGCAATGGTGACATTACATCAGTCTCAGTGGTCAAGTGTGCACTTGATCATTTTTGCTCAATGTCTGGTCTCACAATCAATCTCTCCAAGAGCAGTGTTTTCCTCTCTAGAATTGACTCCCATACAGAGTCTTTAATCACTAATTTTCTTGGCATTGGGGTTGCTTTACTACCTGTGAAATACCTTGGGGTCCCATTAATTTCAACTAACCTCAATTCTTCCCACTGCAGCCTCCTAGTTGACAAGATTACTCACAGAATCTCACACTAGACCTCAAGATCCCTCTCTTATGCAGGTAGACTCTAACTTATCAAGGTTGTCCTAGCCTCAACTCAGATCTATTGGTCAAGTATTTTCATACTTCCAAAGGAAGTTATCAAAGTGATAAACCAAATTCTCAGAGCTTTCCTCTGGTTTAAGCCTGAACTGAAGACAACTTGTTCCAATATTGCTTGGGGGAAAGTTTGTAGACCCAAAATAGAAGAAGGGCTTGGAATTCCTAACTTGGAACTCTCCAACAAAGCTGGTATCCTTAGACTCATCTGGGATCTTCACTCTAATGATAATGGAAGGCTTTGGATTAACTAGTGTAAGACTCATTTAATTAAGTCTAGGAACTTTTAGACTCTCAGTATCCCTCACTCATGCTCTTGGAGCTGGAGAAAGATTCTCCAGCTTAAACATCCTGCAAGGCAGCTTATCAGGCATAAAATAGGCAATGGCTTGGACACCTACTTTTGGTGGGATAACTGGGCTCCAGGTGGTCCAATTTGCATAAGATTTCATATCAATCTACTCACAAATGTTGGATTCAACCGAGACATCAGAGTAAGTCATTTCATTTTGGGCTTAACATGGTCCTTCCCCTATGAAATCCGAGCCGCATTGCCTGAATTAGCTTTTCTACCACCTCCATTGCATTCTACACATGACAAAATGCTTTGGACAGCCTCCCCAAATGGAAACTACAGCTTAAAACATACAACATTCTATCTCTCTGAACATTCCCCCCAGTAATTTAGCACAATCTAGTATGGCATTCTCCCACCATTCCTAGAATGAAGTTCAATCTTTGGCTTGCTGTCCAATGCAGGCTACCTACCTTGGATTGCAAAGCTATGGCTCATCACCAAAACATTTGCCCTGTCTGTCACATCTCCACTGAATCGCATAACCACCTGTTCTTTGATTGCTGTTTCATCTCACCAATTTGGAGATTTATCAAAGGAAAATGCAATTTCAACTCCTCACTTACAAATTGGGAAGATCTAATTCAATGGGTAAGCATTCACTAGAAGATAAACAATGGCACTAACCTGGTTCAGAAGTTGTGCCTCTCCTCAATGGTCTACCACACATAGGAAGAACGAAATGAAAGGGTCTTTAGAGGGAAGAACTCATCTCAAAGAACAGTTCTGGCAAAAATCAACTACTCCATCACTTCAATTCTGAAATTGGGATTCCTTTAAAATTGTCCCATCTCCAGAAGCATTCTAATCAACTGGAATCTGTCGCCTTCCTATTGTCGGCCTCCGCCGAGGCCACCGGTTTGACTCTTCGACGGCCATGGCTTCCGTGGCATCTTAGGGCTTCTACCAGATTGTCTGCTAATCCTCCATTAACATCTTTAAAGGTCATTAATTGCGGTTATTAGCTTGTGTTTGGGTTCTGGGTTGTCCCTTCTTTGGGCCCAAATTTAGGCTTCTTTTTTTGTCCCTATATGGCCTGTTTCTTGGCCAAAGGCCCATACGGTACTCATACTTTTCATTTATATTAGTTGCTTAATTTTTCAAAAAAAAAAAAACATAGATCAGTAGCCTAGCGATATCAGGCCCCTATTTCTCAAAAGGAGGTCAGGGATTTGAGTTTCAGTGGAAACATGCGTGTGAGTACCAAGTAGGAAAAGAAAAAAAAAAGACATATATGGTAGAATCGTATCCATATAATACAACTTGAATCGAAATAGATACATTTGTCTCAAAAAATATGGGATGGTGATAAAGAGATATATTTTACATCCTAGATGGACTATAATTGGAGATACGTACCATTGTTTATGGTGCAGAAGTTCCTAAAAAAATGGAAAATGCCCTACCTTTAAGTGCGGTTTGAACTATTACCTAGCAAGTAGGAGGGGGAAGGATGTGGTGAGTCAAACATGCATGGATTCCCATAGGATTCAAGGGAATGCCTCTACCAACTAGGCTACTCAACTCACCCCCAAAGAAATGATTGATCTTGTAATTAACACAAGTCTCGAAAGATGTATAGTTAAGATATTTGTGTGTGTATGTGTGGAAACGAGAAATTCTTCTAATCATTAGCTCTTTGAACTACTTACAAGATGTTCATCTAAGTAAAAAGTGCATATTATATTGTAATGACCCGGTTATTTTCCTCCCTTTCCTTTTTTCTGAAATTTTACGGATAAATTTTTTCCGTTTAATTTTCCTTTCTGAGTTCTGTTTCTCATCTCATAGTGTCATCTTGAGTGCTCAGAAATGGTTTTTGAGATTCTTTCGTTCGGATTGACAACTACCTTTGAGGACCGAGTCATTTCCACATTTTCACTTTTCAGACACTATGCACTATTTCGTCCTTTTCCCTATTCTGTCTTTTCTCCGTTTGTCACTTTGTTGACAAGACCTCACTTTTCATGCTCAGAGTTAGTTTTTGACTTCACGTGCCTTCATCCTTAGTGGTTTCCACGAAATACGTATCTTTACTTTTGCAAGAAAGTACTCTGGTTGCTCCCGGTGCCCATAGGGGTATGGATGCATAGTTCTTTGAAATTATTTTCTTTTCTTGGGGAGTTTTTCATAAATATATTTTGAAGATATTTTATTTCAGGGGTTTCTAAGAAAATATTTTTGGAAGATATTTTTATTCTGTGACATTAGTGCAGTTAACCCTTTTTGGAGAGGTCATTGTGCAATTAACGAAAGTTATTGCAAAAATACCTCGTCTGGAGCCTGGATCCTCGTACGGGATTCATTTTCATATTTCGGTGAGTCATGTACTCTTAGAATTCCGTTCTGATTGTTTTCTCCAGTTTTAGAGTTTCTGACCCTGGTTGCTGCCAAACTTGTTCAGGGCATAACTTTCTACTCGGGACTCAGTTTTTGACGCCGTTTTTTCCATTGTTCATTTTCTTTTATTTTTTTTCTTTTTTTTAATCATTTTGAATCTTTTTTGTTCACAGAGTTTCACCTTTTGAGCACGTCTGCTTAAAATCCACTTTTTCGGACCCGGCGGGACCCTTTCAGGGCACTTTTTGAGATTTTCTATAAATAGAGGGGTCTTAAGTCAAAAAGTCAGATCTCTCTCTCTCTCCCCTCTCTTCTGGCTGGAATCTTTGGCAGCCATGGCTGCCACCTTCTCTCTCCTCCTTTGAACCACTTTTCCTTGGCGAAAAGTCTTCAGCCTTAACGTTTATTGTTCCCCTCGACCTGCTCTATCTTTCACCCTTATTAGAACCCATTTCTGACCAAATTTTGAGTTTGGGTTTGAAGTCAACTTGTGATTTTCATGGGGCTTCTTGTGGATTCTTGTTCATCGTGTTGTCCCGGACAAAACCCTTCGGTATCGTCGGATTCAGAGCACTTTTTTTTCGGTGGGCCTTTGAGGTTTTCATCTCAAATCAAGGTAGGGGTGTTATAATTTATTTTCTTGTCATATAACATGCTTGTGATGCTTATACAACTCAATTACATGATTATGTATCAAATCTATAAACTTTGATTTATTATTTCTTTGTGTAAGATTTAATTTTTCCCGGTTGTCTATAACTTGTTTTAAACATGTGGCATGATAGAATATTACCCATTGACATGATCATTAACATATATTAAATTGAGAGCTTTTGGATAAGTAATGAAGTTTTTATTTAATATTTATCTTAAGTGAAAGATTAATTCATGTGGCCTTAACTAACTTGAAATCAATGTGTGTTAGCATATTATATTAGGCCCTAGCATGCTCTTCAACATAGGTGAATTTGAGAGTAATCGGAAATGATTTGAAATCTAGTAATATTTAATTAATTTGATTGATTAATTTATTACGAGTGTTCAATTCACTTCATTGGAATTCCAACTTGATATTCTTGATATACATGTCGTGTAATTTCACATATATTAAATCTAGAATATTTGATTAGGTTTTGAAACCTTTCAATTATTATTTTTTTAGTATTAAAGTTGAATACTCATGGCCGTACATAACATGGAAATCACTTGTATTGTGCTAGAAATCAAGTCTTGACATGTTGCATAACATATATTAAATTGAGATCATTTGGATGAATTTCAAAACTTAGAGATTTTAATTAAAAGGGTTAATGAAAATCAATTCAATGGCTCCTTGGTCTAGATTAAGTTTCTAACTTGTCATTCATGATTTCCTTGAAAAGTCCCTTCACGTGCATGAAATTGAGAATAATTGGATAAGTTTTGAAACTTATATTTAATTATTTTCCTTGTATGGAACTTAATTCACATGGTGGTATCTTGCATAGAATGAACTTGTGACTTGACATTGGACTTACCTTGTAATCTTGATAATTTAATCCCTTAAGTAGATTAAATTCTATTTTAATGCTTCCATCGAGTTAATCAAGCCTTGAAATTGAACTCTTGTTAAATTTGTGAGTTTAACTTGTAAATTATGGACTTGTATCCTTTTATCAAGCATCGTGACCCCTTGTATCTTGGTTTCATTAAAGTACTTGATGAACATGCATAATTGTCTTGGAATGATTTAATTACACATGCGTTGTTTAGTAATTAATTAAATCATTAACCTTATACTTGTGGTATATTTACATCAACAGATTCCATATGCTATATATATATCTTGGATGTAATCTATATAGATGCACACTATGATTTCTTGACATTTCACATGCCATTATAGTTGATGAACTTAGGGCATGACTTGTGTATTCCAAAATCTTGGTTGTGCATGAAACGTGGTTAATGCATTTCTTGTATTTTGATACAATCTTGGTTACATAACTTGTTGATTTTGGGACTTGGGATATCAATCAAGAATAGGGTAAGGTACCCTTGGGTTAGTAGCCCTAAAGTGATCCCAAGAACAGGGGAAGGTACCCTTGGGTTGATAGCCCTAAGTGATCCCAAGATTAGGGGAATGTACCATTGAGTTGGTAGCCCTAAAGTGATCCCAAGAGTACGGGTTTAATCTGGGCGATATCCAAGTTTCCACATTGTTTGATTTCACTTTTTAAATTTCAAGTTGCTATTCCTTCTAAGATTTAAACTTGTTGTGTAGGTGAAATGCTCCAATCATGTTAAATTACATAGATATTATGCCTTATTCTTGATTTCATGTATTACTCTTGTCTTGTTAATTGGAATGTTCCAATCTTGTTTACTTGCATAGATATTATGCTATGATCTTGACTTCACGTATTTCTCTTGTCTTGTCAATTGAAATATCCCAATCATGTTAATTGCATCGATAATGTAATCCATGTTCGCTCGTATTCAAGCATCCTTCTCGCCGTGTTCCTTGGATTATTCCAAGTCTTGATTTGTTTCATACATGTATATGTATCATGATTCTTGTTGTTTGCACTCTAAAGTAGCTTAGGATGCTCCATGAGTTTCACCTTTGACATAGACGTTATGTGGTATGACCATTTTAAACTGTTCCATGTAGTTTAAAAATCTCTAAAGAAATTGAGTCGATGCATGCTCATTCTCTACGAGTAAACTTGTTTACTCACCCCGAAGTTACTGGGGGTTTTGCTCAGGTACGAAGACTTGGTTCGTGATTCTTATCATGCTTGGATGATTTGTAGACTTGAAGATTTCAATTCTTGTAAAGGTCGACTTGAAATGCCATTTGTAGCCATTTTGTCAAATGTGTATATTTGATTCCAAACTTGTATTATGTGCTTAAGTACACTTTTTGGTATTCATTCTATGTATATGATATGTGGCCAAGGGTCGAACTTTATTTGTAATCCATGTATATTGAAAAATGTAGAATTTTGCCTTTAATGAGAAAAACATGAAAACTTGGGTTTCAATATGTCATTTTTGCACCGGTGTGTGCATTGTGTATGTAGTTCATCCTTTAGCATTCATTTGCCATATGTGAGGTGTAGCCAAGGGCCAAACACCATTTAGTTTTCATTTTTGTATTTTAGTTCACATATTGCATTTTTGGGCTAAAATAGTATAAACCGAGCCTTTAAGGGTTCATTTTCAAATCGGGTGGTGTAAATTGTGTTTCGGCACCTCCACTAGGTCTCATTTATCTTGTATGAAGTGTGTCCAAGGGCCAAATGGTCATTTGAAACCTTTTCCTAATTTTGGTTTCCATATTTTCTATTTCAAGTTCATTTTCGCCTTTTTGGCCGTTGGGGGTCAGATTTTGACTTGGCCATTTTCGAGAGCCGCGGACCATTCCCGCATGCTCAAAATCACCATTTACGTCTGCGTGCATGATCGTTTCCGGGAAAAACCCTTTCCTTTGTGATTTGAGCCTCATATGGAATCATTTTCAATTTTCTTGCATAATCTGATTTTAGGGCATTCTGAGGTTTTCCTTCTGGAAATAAATTCCGGTCTCAACATGGTCACTTAGAAAACGTGATTTTAGGGGAGGGGGGGGTTTCTTTTTCATGTTTTTCCAAAAAATGTCGTCTTGGTATCGGAAATCCCTCGTGAAGTTTCAGCTTCCAGTTTTCATTTTAGTAGCTTTTTAGCTCTCTTGACCAGATTTCTTAGGAGGGCATTTTGGCCATTTTGCAGTGAGTTTTTTTTCATTTTTTCTCATTCGTCTAAGTAGAAAATTTGATTTCGGGAGGGGTTTCTTTTTTGTGTTTTTCCAGAAAAATTCATCTTCTAGCCCGTTTCTGCTCTCAGATCTTGTAACAGCTTTTTGTCTCTTGTCCAGTTCTGATCTAGGGGCATTTTGGGGATTTCACAGTGAATTTTTTTCGTTTCCGTCCATGATGTCGGGTAGAAAACTCGATTTTAGGGGAGGTTTCTTCTTCGTATTTTTCCAGAAAAACTTGTTTCGACCTCCGTTTCAAGCCTCAGTTCTGGACACTCAATTTTTTTCTTCTTGCTATCATCATGTGCATGCCATTGGGCACCGGTGGGCTCGCGCATCGGTGCCGGGCGCGCTATGGCCTTCGTCGGGCCGCCGCGACGTCTCAACTTCAAACCCTCGTTTCTCCCTCGTCCGGACTTCAAATCGAGTGAATTTTTTTTTGAACTTGACTAATTTTTCGCTGCCTTTCCAACGGTGTGCTTGGTTGCACCCAGATCTTCCTGGATAATTACCAGTTTACTTTTGTTGCTTTAAGTGCTCGTTTTTCTTCATCATGCCGTTTCTCCTTCTTCCGGGCTCCAAATCATGCGATTCTTGAGTCCATCTTGATTAGTTTTTCGTTGTCCTTCCAGCATTGTGCTCGGTGGCACCCGAGTCCACAGTCTTTAGAAATGACTATTTTACCCCTGGGGGCTTATTTGTCATATTTTTGATCTTTTGCTTCCGCATCAATTCGCATTGAGTTCCACGACCTCATGGAAGGTCACTTTGACTGCTTAGAGTCTTATTTTCTATTTTCGCTTCCGCATTCGGATTCGTTATCGGGTCAATCTTCGGTTCATCACTGACCCACCAGGTTGAATCAAAACTCGGGTCATTACAAGTGGTATCAGAGCATCCGAGTTCGAATACCTTGGACGACGGGTTTTGGGTGCATATCATACTCACGTTGTTTTGCTTTGATATGTCATTTTATCTTGATAACATGACATATTTGATAACATGCCTTGTATGATAACATGTTTTGACTTGATAATATGTCTATTTGCTTAAGTGGCAACTTGTTTAGAAGCTTACCTTAATTATCTTAGCATGTGGTGTATGCTTAATTTTCTAGCTTGCCAGATTTCAATTCTAAGTTGTATATTACCATGAGGATTAAATCTTAAACAAGAAATTTAATTAAATGAAAGGTTTGAAAACCTAACCGAATATTCTAAATCAAACATATGTGAAGCTATATGGCATGTAAGTCAAGAATATCAAGTCAGAATTTAAATAGAGTGAATAGTGCACTCGAGGCAAATTAATTAATATTTACTAATTTTCAAAACACCTCCAATTACTTTCAAATTCAACTATGTTGGAGAGCATGCAAAAGCCTAATTTAATATGCTAACACATATTGATTTTAAGCTAGTTAAGGCCATGTGAATTAATCTTTCACCTAAGATAAATATTAAATAAAATATTTAATACTTATTCAAATGTTCCAATTTTAATACACAACAATGAGCATATCAAGGGGCAATATAAAATCATGCTACATGTTTAAACCAAGTCATGAGCAACCGGGAAAATTAGATCCCGTACAAGAAAAATAAATAATAAAATCTCTAGATTTTATATTTAATCATGCAAACAAGTAGTATAAGCATCACAAGCAAGCTATATAACAAGAATTTAAACCTAAAACATCCCCTACCTCAATTTGAGATGAAAATCTCAAATGCCATCAAAATGGAACGGCTTCGAATCTGACGAAACTACTAGGTTTTGTCGGGACAACGCCGTGAACGTAACCCCCATGAAAGCCCCATCAAAATCATAACTTGACCTCAAAATTAAACTCAAGAAATGGTCAAAACTGAATTCTAGTAAGGGGGAAAGGTAGAGCACGGCAAGGGGAACAACAAACGTTAAGGCCGAAGACTTTCCATCAAGGAAAAGTGAACCAAAAGAGGAGAGAGAAGATGGTATCACCCCTTGGGAAGCCATGGGAGCTCCAGGTCGTGCATGAAGAGGGGAGAAGATGAAAAATGAAATATCTCACCCCCCTTTTATAGAAATATCAAAAAGTGCCCTGAACGGGCCCCGCCGGGTCCGAAAAAGTAAAATTTGAGCAGACGTGCTCAAATGGCAAAACTTTGTGAACAAAAAAGATTTAAAATGATAAAATATGAACAACGGAAGAAACGGCGTCAAAAACCGAGTCCCGAGCAAAAAGTTATGCCCAAAACAAGTTTGGCGCTAACTGGGGCCACAAACCCTGAAACTGGAAAACATCGTCCAGGACGAAATTCAAAGAGTACACAACTCGAAAAAATGTGAAAATGAATCTTGTACGAGGATCCAGGCTCAAAACAAGACATTTTGCAATAACTTTCATTAATTGCACAATGGCCCCTCCAAAAAGTGAAAACTGCACCTATGGCCCAAAACGAAAATATCTTCCAAAAATATTTTCTTAAAAACCCCTGAAATAAAATATCTTCAAAAGATATTTACGAAAAACACCCCAAGAAAAGAAAATAATTTCAAAGAACTTTGCATCCATGCCCCTATGGACACCGGGAGAAACCAGAGTACTTTCTTGCAAAAGTGAAGATACGTATTTCGAGGAAACCACTCAAGATGAAGGCACGTGAAGTTAAAAACCAACTCCGAGCATGAGAAGTGAGGTTGTGCCAAAAATTGACAAACAGAGATAAGACGAAATAGGGAAATGACAGAATAGGGAAAAGACGAAATAGCACAGTGTTTGAAAAATGAAAAATGCGAAAATGACTCGGTCCTCAAAGGAAGTTGTCAATTCACATGAAAGAGTCTCAGAAACCAATTCTGAGCACTCGAGATGACACTAAGCGACACAAAACAGAACTCAGAAAAGAAAATTAAACGAAAAAAATTCATTCATAAAATTTCAAGAAAAATGAAAGGGAGGCAAATGACCGGGTCGTTACAACCAACCCTCCTTAAAGGAATTTTGTCCCCGATATTAGGAACATACCAGAGAGAACAGAATAATGACCGAACAAAAGGTTAAATCAAAGGACAACTCACAACGCACTGAAGGACAAATCCTGAAGTCTAAAGATCAACTGAAGGAACGCGAAACCAAGAACTGAGGCAACACCTCATACGAATCGGCACGTTAACTCAACGTCAACTATCGAGAGAATCCCAAGACAACGAAACGTTGAAACATGATAGAAGAAGAAAGTGACAAGGCAATACGAACAGTAACCAGAACCCGCCCACACTTACTCGTCAGCAAGGTAGCATGACAGTAGAAGGCACTAGTTTGTAACATGCCCCTAAAGGAAACTTTTCGATACCAATGACATCAATATCGAAAATAATCATTACCAAAGGCACTACGAAAATCAGGTTCTGCGAGAGTTGGGGTAGCTAATCCCAAAACTCTGACAACAATGACACTGGCACCATTACGCTTAAGGCCTTAGATCTAGAAACCACGATGAAAAGGAATGAAACGGTACCTCCCTAGCCCACGGTTCACCCCACCAGAAAATGACTGCGATTCTACGCTCACATGAGCTTCACTCGCATCAACTGACAGAACAGACAAGAAGATTCCCTACATGGGTCCTCACAGAATGAATTTCCCCTATCCAAGGAAGAAACTCGTGAAACAAGAACGCATCCAAGGGATACGACAGATCCTAAGAGACAATGCAAAAACCTGACATAAAGTAAATAAGTAGCATGCAACATAGCATAACTTTCTACTCACACAAATAGTAAACAAGTTGCCACATAAGCAAATAGGCATGTTATCAAATCAAACATGTTATCAAGAAGCACGGAGACATGTTATCACACTAGAACATGATAGTGACACAGAAAATGTTATCAGGAAGCATATATACACAAAAGCATGCTCAACCAATGATAGATGTGTCAAAACACCTGAACATGTGAACATGTTATCATACAAGACATGTTATCAAGATACAAATGACAAATCAAAGCAAAACAACATGAGCATGATATGCACCCAAAACCCATCGTCCAAGGTATTCGAAACCGGACGCTCTGATACCACCTGTGACGACCCTGGTTTTTAGGCCAGCGTGTCCTGTGATGAACCGAAGATTGACCCGATAACGGATCCGATATGCGGAAACAAAAATAGAAAACAAGACTCTAAGAAATCAAAATGACTTTCCATGAGGTCGTGAAACTCAATGAGAACTGACGCGGAAGCAAAAGACCAAAAATATGACAAATAAGCCCCCAGGGGCAAAATAGTCATTTCTGAAAACTATGGACTCAGGTGCCACTGAGCACACCACTGGAAGGACAATGAAAAACTAATTAAGATGGACTCAAGAATCACTTGATTCGGAGTCCGGATGAGGAAAATATGAAACTCCAAAGTTTCATAAAAATCACATTTTTGGGTTTGAAATCAATGCAGCAAGGGTACTTTGCAAGGGGTAAAAAGGTCTTTTTAGATAAAATTGGATGCAACTGAGTATACCGTTAGATAGACCGGGAAAATTTAATGAATCTAGACTCAAGAATCACTTGATTTGGAGTCCAGACGAAGAAGATATGAAACGTCAAAGTTTCATAAAAACCAACTTTTGGGTTTAAAATTAGTGCGGCAAGGCTACTTTACAAGGGGTAAAATGGCCTTTTAAGATATAATTTGATGAAATCGTGCATACCGTTATATAAACCAGCAAAAACTAATAAACTTATACTCAAAAATAACTTGATTTGGAGTCAGGACGAAGAAGATATGAAGCCTCAAAGTTTCAAAAAAAACAATTTTCTGGGTTCAAATCTGGGCAGGACCTGCCCAGATTTTTGGACTTCAAATGTGGTTTTGAGGGCTTAAACCACATTTTTTGGCAAAAAGTTGTGAACAAACCCCCCACCAAAATCATGTTTTCTACATGACCATGTCAAGAGAAGATTTTATTTTACAAGTGAAATACCCGAAATGCCCCTTAGATCAGCACTTTTTCCGGAAAAACCTGGAACGACCAGATTTTCCAGATCTGCGAGTCGTGTTTAGCATCAAGATGATTTTTTTTGTAAAAACATGAAGAAGAAACCCCCCCTAAAATCACGTTTTCTACCAGGGTTGTAAACGAAAATGAAAAATAAACACTATGAAGTACCCAGAATGCCCCTAGATCAGAAAAGGGCAAGAGGATTAAAAAGCTGCTATATGCATAACAGAAAACTGAACTTCGCGATCGATATTCCGTACCAAGACGACCTTTTCTGGAAAAACCCGAAAAAGAAACCCCCCCTAAAATCATGTTTTCTAAGCGACCATGTTGAAAGAAGAAAATAAAACTGAGGTGAAAGGTCCATAATGCCCTAGATCAGAATATGCAAAAAAAAAATGCGAAATGAATTCACAAGAGGCTCAAAACACAAACGATGAGGTTTCGCTCGGAAACGACTATGCATGCAAACGTAACTTACCTATTTAGATGCGCTACAATGGTCCATGGCTTAAAAATATAGCCGATGCAAAATTCGACCCCCCAACGGGCAAAAAGGCAAAAATTGACTTGGAATGGAAAACATGGAATCCAAAAATGCAAAACGGGATCAAATGACCGTTTAGCCCTTGGCCACACTTCATACAAGACCCTATAAAAGAATGAAAATGGAATTCCCACACCCGATGCAACCGTGGTGAAGTAATGACTTGCGATTTTTCAAGTTTTTCATAACATTTCATGAAGTTAAAAAGTTGCATAGAATACAATATACATGTCATTGGTCTTCGGCTACATCTCATACATATCAAATACATTGAGAGGAGTGTACTTAAGTACACATTACATACATGGAATCAAACATACATATTTTGACATATAAGTCTACAAAATGACATTTCATGCTAACATTTGCATGAAATGGAAACTTGAAAGCTACTCGACATCCAAGGAATGCTAGGCTTCACGAACCAAGTCTTCGTACCTGAAATATGCCCCAGTATCGTAGGGGTGAGTAACATAAAGCTACTCGTAGGAGATGAACATGCATCGACCTAGCATTTTACAAATTTATCACCTTAAGGTGAAACATGTTAAAGGGGCTCATGCCACCTAACGTCTATGCCCAAATGAGACTCGGGGAGCATCCTAAGCTACCTTAGAGTCTAAGCAACAAGAATCATGATATATATACGTGTATGAAACGAACATGGTTGGGATAATCTAAAGAACACGATAGGAAGAATGCTTGAGCATATGTTAACATGAATTGCATTTTCAATACAATTGAACTAGGTATAGAGTAATCCATACAACATAACAAAAGCATATTTGAATACAAGTTAACAAGAATCACATTATCCATGCAATTCAACAACAAAAGAGCATGTTATACAATGCAACAAGGTTTAAGTTCTCAAAGCCATCAACTTAGAATCTAAAGCACAAAATAACAGTAGTGGTTCATGCCACCTAACGTCTATGCTATAAATGAATCAATAGGATCAATCCTAAGCTGTATTAGAATGTCAAAACACGATTTTCAATATCGATGCAATTTAACTAACATTGGAACTTCCAATACAACGCATAAAGCACAATTTCGCAAAGTTAACATCCTGTAACTTAAAATGGAATGACAAATAAGAAACAACAAGTTACAACATCATCTAGTTATCAACTTGAAAATGAAATGCGAAATCAAACAAAGTGGATACTCGGACGTCACGCCGAATCAGACCGACAACATAGTTACTTTAGGGTTGCTAGCTCATGGGTAACCTCCCTATGTGCGCACTAGACCATATAGAGGGACTATCCCCCGTACTAGAACCACGTCCTAGCCATAGTCAAACAACGACTTCCCCAAGTTTCCAAAATCAACAAGTTGTGCAACAACGCATATATCAACAGGAATATGCAAGATAATCAACTATCTACTAAGCACAACCAAATTTGGAAACCTATAGAACACATGATTTAAATCCACAACAAATATGATATGATGAATGTCGAATCTTCAGTGTGCGATTCATTACACGCTATGCATGAATGATGTTAAATACGAAATGTGCAAATCATTACAAAAGGCAACAATATATTCAATAAGGAAAACATATTCTCATGAATACAAACATAGCAACTATGTTATCCAATGTTCAAAACATAACCAAATGAATATACAACAAGTCTAAGTCCATGATTTGAATATAGAAACCACTTCTAAAACACAACTAGATCATGGAGCAAATTGATAGAATTTAAATAGATAAACACAATTAAATTCTCTAGATTCCGATTCAATTCCAAATAACCTCAATTTAATACATGTTAAAGGACATGGCATGGTCATCACCTATATCCATTCTAAAACTCAATTAGGTTGTTGGAACAACAAAGTAGAACTTTAATTAAATCATGCTAATTTATTTACCAAGGTTCTAAAACAACTTCTAATAGTCCCAAATTAATATATACTAGTAAACAAGTCATGGCCAATACAAATATCAAGTTAAAACCTTAATTAAGCTAATGGGACCACAAAATAGATTTTAATTAATTCTTTTAATTAAAATCTCTTGATTTTCAAACTTAACCAAATGCTCTCAATTTAACATATCTTAGAGAATATGCCAAGGACTAATGTAATATCACATTACAAGTTTATTTCATTCAATTTAAGACCATGTGACTTAACGTTTCACTAAAGTTAAATATAAATTAAAATTTGCAATTCTCATGCAATTAATCCCAATTTAATATATGTGAACAATCACAACAAAGCTTAATTTTCTAGCATGCCACAATTCAATTCCAAGTTGTATATCACCATGAGGATTAAATCTTAAACAAGGAATTTAATTAAATGAAAGGTTTGAAAACCTAACCGAATATTTTAAATCAAACATATGTGAAGCTATATGGCATGTAAGTCAAGAATATCAAGTCGGAATTTAAAAGTGTGAATAGTGCAGTCGGGGCAAATTAATTAATAATTACTAATTTTCAAAACACCTCCAATTACTTTCAAATTCAACTATGTTAGAGAGCATGCAAAGGCCTAATTTAATATGCTAACACATATTGATTTTAAGCTAGTTAAGGCATTGTGAATTAATTTTTCACCTAAGATAAATATTAAATAAAATCTTTAATACTTATTCAAATGTTCCAATTTTAATACACGACAATGAGCATATCAAGGGGCAATATAAAATCATGCTACATGTTAAAACCAAGTCATGAGAACCCGGGAAAATTAGATCACGTACAAGAAAAATAAATAATAAAATCTCTAGATTTTATATTTAATCATGCAAACAAGTAGTATAAGCATCACAAGCATGCTATATAACAAGAATTTAAACCTAAAACATCCCCTACCTCAATTTGAGATGAAAATCTCAAATGCCATCAAAATGGAACGGCTCCGAATCCGACGAAACTACTAGGTTTTGTCGGGGACAACGCCGTGAACATAACCCCCATGAAAGCCCCATCAAAATCATAACTTGACCTCAAAATCAAACTCAAGAAATGGTCAAAATTGAATTCTAATAAGGGGAAAAGGTAGAGCACGGCGAGGGGAACAACAAACGTTAAGGCCGAAGACTTTCCATCAAGGAAAAGTGAACCAAAAGAGGAGAGAGAATATGGCAGCACCCCTTGGGCTGCCATGGGAGCTCCAAGTGGTGCATGAAGAGGGGAGAAGATGAAAATGAAATATCTCACCCCCCTTTTATAGAAATCTCAAAAAGTGCCCCGAACGAGCCCCGCCAAGTTCGAAAAAGTAAAATTTGAGCAGACGCGCTCAAATGGCAAAACTTTGTGAGTGAAAAAGATTTAAAATGATAAAATATGAACAACGGAAGAAACAACGTCAAAAACTGAGTCCCGAGCAAAAAGTTATGCCCAAAACAAATTTGGCACTAACCGGGGCCAGAAATCTTGAAACTGGAAAACATCATCCAGGAGGAAATTCCAAGAGTACACAACTCGAAAAAATGTGAAAATGAATCTTGTACAAGGATCCAAGCTCAAAACAAGACATTTTGCAATAACTTTCATTAATTGCACAATGGCCCCTCCAAAAAGTGAAAACTGCACTTATGGCCTAGAATGAAAATATCTTCCAAAAATATTTTCTTAAAAACCTCTGAAATAAAATATCTTGAAAAGTTATTTACGAAAAACACCCCAGGGAAAAAAAATAATTTCAAAGAACTTTGCATCCATGACCCTATGGACACCGGGGGCAACCAGAGTACTTTCTTGCAAAAGTGAAGATACGTATTTCGAGGAAACCACTCAAGATGAAGGCACGTGAAGTCAAAAACCAACTCCGAGCTTGAGAAGTGAGGTTGTGCCAAAAACTGACAAACAGAGATAAGACGAAATAGGGAAAATGACAGAATAGGGAAAAGACGAAACAGCGCATAGTGTCTGAAAAACGAAAAATGCAAAAATGACTCGGTCCTCAAAGGAAGTTGTCAATTCACGTGAAAGAGTCTCAGAAACCAATTCTGAGCACTCGAGATGACACTAAGCGACACGAAACAGAGCTCAGAAAAGAAAATTAAACGAAAAAAATTCATTCGTAAAATTTCAAGAAAAATGAAAGGGAGGTAAATGACCGGGTCGTTACAACCTACCCTTCTTAAAGGAATTTCATCCCCGATATTAGGAACATACCAGAGAGAACAGAATAATGACCGAACAAAAGGTCAAATCAAAGGACAGCTCACAACGCACTGAAGGACAAATCCTGAAGTCTAAAGATCAACTGAAGGAACGCGAAACCAAGAACTGAGGCAACACCTCATACGAATCGGCACGTTAACTCAACGTCAACTACTAAGAGAATCCCAAGACAACGAAACGTTGAAACATGATAGAAGAAGAAAGTGACAAGGCAGTACGAACAGTGACCAGAACCCGCCCACACTTACTCGTCAGCAAGGTAGCATGACAGTATAAGGCACTAGTTCGTAACATGCCCCAAAAGGGAACTTTTTGATACCAATGACATCAATATCGAAAATGATCATTACCAAAGGCACTACGGAAACCAGGTATCTACGAGAGTTGGGGTAGCTAATCCCAAAACTCTGACAACAATGACACTGGCACCATTACGCTTAAGGCCTTAGATCTAGAAGCCACGATGAAAGGGAATGAAACGGTACCTCCCTAGCCCACGTCTCACCCCACCAGAAAATAACTGCGATTCTACACTCACATGAGCCTCACTCGCATCAACCGACAGAACAGACAAGAAGATTCCCTACATGGGTCCTCACAGAATGAATTTCTCCTATCCATGGAAGAAACTTGTGAAACAAGAACGCATCCAAGGGATACGACAGATCCTAAGAGACAATGCAAAAACCTGACATAAAGTAAACAAGTAGCATGCAACATAGCATAACTATCTACTCACATAAGTAGTAAACAAGTTGCCACATAAGCAAATAGGCATGTTATCAAAACAAACATGTTATCAAGAAGCGCGGAGACATGTTATCACACTAGAACATGATAGTGACACAGAACATGTTATCAGGAAGCATATATACACAAAAGCATGCTCAACCAATGATAGATGTGTCAAAACACCTGAACATGTGAACATGTTATCATACAAGACATGTTATCAAGATACAAATGAAAAATCAAAGCAAAACAACATGAGCATGATATGTACCCAAAACCCATCGTCCAAGGTATTCGAACCCGGACGCTCTGATACCACCTGTGACGACCCTGCTTTTTAGGCCAGCGTGTCCTGTGATGAACCGAAGATTGACTCGATAACGGATCAATATGCGGAAGCAAAAACAGAAAACAAGACTCTAAGAAATCAAAATGACCTTCCATGAGGTCATGGAACTCAATGAGAACTGACGCGGAAGCAAAAGACCAAAAATATGACAAATAAGCCCCAAGGGGCAAAATAGTTATTTCTGAAAACTGTGGACTCGGGTGCCACTGAGCACACCACTAGAAGGATAACAAAAAACTAATCAAGATGGACTCAAGAATCACTTGATTCGGAGTCCGGATGAGGAAAATATGAAACTCCAAAGTTTCATAAAAATCACATTTTTGGGTTTGAAATCAATGCAGCAAGGGTACTTCGCAAGGGGTAAAAAGGTCTTTGTAGACAAAATTGGATGCAACTGAGCATACCGTTAGATAGACCGGGAAAATTTAATGAATCTAGACTCAAGAATCACTTGATTCGGAGTCCGGACGAAGACGATATGAAACGTCAAAGTTTCATAAAAACCAACTTTTGGGTTTAAAATCAGTGCGGCAAGGGTACTTTACATGGGGTAAAATGGTCTTTAAGATATAATTTGATGCAATCGTGCATACCGTTATATAGACCAGCAAAAACTAATAAACTTAGACTAAAAAATCACTTGATTTGGAGTCGGGACAAAGAAGATATGAAGCCTCAAAGTTTCAAAAAAAACAATTTTCTGGGTTCAAATCTGGGCAGGACCTACCCAGATTTTTGGACTTCAAATGTGGTTTTGAGGGCTTAAACCACATTTTTTGGCAAAAAGTTGTGAACAAACCCCCCCAAAAATCATGTTGTCTACATGACCATGTCAAGAGAAGATTTTATTTTACAAGTGAAATACCCGAAATGCCCCTTAGATCAGCACTTTTTTCCGAAAAAACCTGGAACGACCAGATTTTCCAGATCTACGAGTCGTGTTCGGCATCAAGATGATTTTTTTTGTAAAAACATGAAGAAGAAACCCCCCCTAAAATGACATTTTCTACCCGGATCGTGGACGAAAATGAAAAATAAATACTATGAAGTACCCAGAATGCCCCTAGATCAAAAAAGGGCAAGAGGATTAAAAAGCTGCTATATGCATAACAGAAAACTGAACTTTGCGATCGATTTCTGACACCAAGACAACCTTTTCTCGAAAAATATGAAAAAGAAACCCCCCCCTAAAATCACGTTTTCTAAACGACCATCTCGAAAGAAGAAAATAAAACTGAGGTGAAAGGTCCATAATGCCCAAGATCAGAATATGTAAAAAAAATGCGAAATGAATTCACAAGAGGCTCAAAACACAAACGATGAGGTTTCTCTCGGAAACGACTATGCACGCAAACGTAACTTACCTATTTAGACGCGCTACAATGGTCCATGGCTTAAAAATATAACCGATGCAAAATCCGACCCCCCAACGGGCAAAAAGGCGAAAATGGACTTGGAATGGAAAACATGTATATGATTTTAATGAATCATTTTGATGTTGTTAAGTACATCTATACTAAATTGATATATTTAGTTGATTTCACACTTTTAGATTTCTAGTTGATAACCTAGAGAACCTATGTATTGATGTGTGGTATTAGATATTCTAATTATGCTAAATTGTTATATTTAGTTGATGTTGCATTTTAGACTTCAAGTTGATTACCTTGAGAATCTATATGTTGTTACTTTGTGTAAGCATGCTCCTATGTTGTTGCTTTGTGTAAGCATGACCTTATGTTGCTAAAATTGCATGAATAAGGTGATTGATACTAGAAATGATCCTAGGTAGCTAGGATGCTCCTTGGGTCTCACCTTTGACATAGACGTTAGGTGGAATGAACCACTATAATTAAATCATGCAAACTTGTAAAACGTAGGTCGATGCATGCTCATTTCCTACGAGTAGCTTTATGTTACTCACCCCTACGATACTGGGGTATATTTCAGGTACAAGAATCAAGGTTGCGATTCTCGTCATGCTTGGATGATTGGTGGACTTGAAGATTTCCATTTCTTGTAAAGGTTGGCTTGAAAAGCCACTTGTAGCCTTATATGTCAAAATATGTATATTTGAATTTAAACATGTAGTGTGTACATGAGTGCACTCCTTACGATGTATTTGACATGTATAAGATGAGGCCAGAGGCCAATGACATGTATTTGTATTCTATATAGTTTTGACTTCATGAAATATCATGAGAATATTGAAAAAAATGTTAAGTTTTGTCTCACTATGTTTGCATCGGGTGTTGGAGTTCCATTTTGATTCTTCCGTAGGATTTCATTAATCATGCATGAAGTGTGGCCAACAGCCAAATGGTAATTTCCAACCATTTGCTAATTTTGGTTTTCAAAATTTCTATTTCAAATTCATTTTCCCCTTTTTGGCCGTCAGGGAGTCGGATTTTGCATCGGTCGTTTCCGGGAGCCGCGAATCATTCCCGCGCGCTCAAAATCACTTATTACGTTTGCGTGCATATTCGTTTCAGCCTAGAAGTGCATTTGGGGTCAAAAGTATGTTTGGTGCAAACTTACACTTTTTGCCGTTTTGAGCCTAAATTGAGCATATGGGCATTTTGGGGTTTTCACATGAAAAAAAAAGTTTTCTTTTGGCATGGTTGGCTAGAAAACATGATTTTGAGGGTAGTTTCTTCTTTGTGTTTTTCTCAAAAAAGCCCAGAAAGTCCTCAAAATTGCATTTCAAGTCAGCATTTCAGGCGCAGCCTACAAGAGTTCGAGCGCTCTAAATAGGGAGTTCGAGCGCTCGAACTTTGGGCAGATTTCTTAGGGCAATTTTCGAGCGCTCGAAGTCCTTGTTCGAGCGCTCGAAGTACTGTTCACGGGTATGTGTGTGTCTTGGTTCAGCACTGCACCTCCGATTTCAAATCATCATAACTTCTTCGTTTTAACTCCGAATTGGTCCGTTCTTGAGTCTAAATTGATCGCGTCGAAATAAGCTTTCCAATGGTGCTAATTAGAGCTTCAGATTCTTCTTGTTCCTTAAGTTATTCAAGTTTTAGTAAGGTAGTGTCTGTTTTTGGTTCGAACCGGGATAGGGTATCCCTTCCTTCAACTTCAGAACTTAATATCTTTGCCGTCCGGACCCCGAATCAAGTGATTCTTGAGTCTATCATTATTAATTTTTCGTTGTCTTTCCAATGGTGTGCACAGTGCCACCCATTTCAGTGTGGAATGACCATTTTACCCCTAGATTCATTCTTTTCCTGTTTTTGAAACGTTGTTTCCACATTTTCTTCCTTCGGGTTTCGTGACCTTGTCGAGGGTCAGATTGGTGTCTTAGAGGAGTGGTGTATCTCTAAAGACCATTGTTCTATCTTTTGCTTCCACATTTTGGATCCATTTTGGGTCATCACAGGACACACTGGGTTGAAAAATCCAGGGTCGTCAAATTGGTTGCATGTTGTCTTATGTGTAATTAATTGAGGATTAATCTCTACATTAAGTACTTTTTGTAATTATGCTTAGTGATGACCATGCATGGTTTTTATTAGATACAATTGCTAATTAGTTTGATGGACTATGCATAATCTTGATGGGTTGTACTACAACTTAGAGTAATTGTACTTAGGTAGACAATTCATGCTTGAATTTAATAGTTCATACTTATTCATTGCAATTTGTATTATCCTCTTGACTATTGATGTGTGCTTATAGCCACATTTTCATTACAATGAGTTTTCCCCATTAATTGAAGTCACTTGGTTTAGTTGTATGAGTTTAGTGGTGTAATCCATGCCCTAAGCCTCTCTTCCTATCACTTAACTCAAGTTTTATTTAGTTTTATTTCAATTGCATGTTTCACATAGTTCAACATTAGTATAATCAACTAAACAAACATCTTTTCAATCTCACGCTCATTAATGTCAAGTTAGATTCTAAGCCAATAATCCCTCTGGACGATCCCTTCTCACTATACTAACATATAAGTGTTTAAGTGGCTTTTATAAATGTAACAGTTGATACCCATTTAACACATCTAAATATAACACATTTTAGTCGAAACACATTAGAGTAGAACTAAGTTTTTGGCACCGTTGCCGGAGATTGACAGTTATATTGGAATTAAATTTAACATTAGTGTTCATTTGATTGCAAGTGGGATTCATTTCTTACCTTTTTCTTATTATTTGTTTTATGTGCAATTAGGTACTTGAAAGAAAGAGAAGCAAGCTTTGGATCACGGCATTGTGTTTGTGACCTTTGTGAGCGTATCTTGAACCATTATTGCACATTTCTATATATGCTTGTGAGATAGTCCTTGTTGAGGCTATCAAATTGCTTTAAATTCTTGTCCAAGCATAGGTCCTTGTCGAGGCCATTTATATATTTGAATTATGATATTGAGGAGAAAGTGATCATTGTATGTGGATGTTGTTGGTGTGAAGTTATTGTTGTGAAGCTGTGCATGTGTGTTGTTATGCATGCGTGGTAGGAGTAAATTTAAATAAATTTAAATATCATGCTTGCTTAAGTGGTCCACATCATCTTGCTTGTTGAAAATGCTTTGAGGATTGATTCTAGAGTATTATATTTTCACAGGCGCACACTGGCATTCAATTTATGGGGTATGTGTTTAGTTGATCATTGTTTTGGTTATATACCATTTAAGCTAGTAGGCTTTGAAAAGTTATCATTCTTGACAAAGTGACCTTGCATGCTAAATAACAAATCCTTGTTCACCGAGTAACCGGAATTCTCGCCTCATTAAGCATTGAATTCTCGCGTCAAAAAGTGAGAAGTTGGGAAATGAAAAGTGAGAGTTGTTTTGATTTGTAGCCTAGTTAATTTGAGCTTTTAAGTCCTTATGGGTGTTTTAACATCTAATGCCTTAAAACCGTCCGCTTTGGGAGCCATTGACTCAACACTCATTACACAAGTCTTCTAGAGAGCTTAAGAGATCTTTACATTGCACCATACTCTTATCTTCGATCCTATTGTAAAAAAAAAAAAAAAAAATTCATTAATTGAATAAAAGGTTCATTAAAGGTCTTAATGATTGATATTTAAGATATGTGCTAGTTTGAGTCTGGTTTGTGACCTTTACATTGATTTTGCTAAGATAGCAACATATTTTTATGCCAGTTCACTTAAAAAGGATGCTAGAATTGATTTCAATGTGTATGATTGACTTGCTTGATGTGTGGGGACTATATTTGATTTCGAGAATAGCTTAGAAATGGCTAAAAATTGCATACTTGAAGTAGTCTTCTCTCAAAACTTGTTTGAAATGTGTTAATCTTCTTAAGTGAGAAAGAGCCTTTGATGTTTCTGAGTATCATTTCTGTAAACCCTTACGAGACTTATTCGTCCACTAAGGGTAACCCAGGGGTTCAAAAGGCTTGTTGCATATGCTAAATGCAACCATGATCCCTACAAAAGTGGCGTTATCTTTTTATTGCTTTATTCATTCTAGTTGTATAGTTGTTTCTTTTTATTTCATTCTTTGTTTATTTCTAAGGGACTAGCAATATTTAAGTTTGGGCGTGTGATGAGTGCTGAAATATACACATTTCAACCCTAATCTTAAGTATATTAGAACCTTATTCTATCTTTATTTTCCCACTTTAGTCTTATTTTGTGTTTTTCCTTTTTTCAGGTGTATATGGTTGAAATGAGCTAACTCTGGTGTTTTAGAGCCTTGGGAAAGTCAACCAAAGTCTTGGTGAGAAGCTGGAGCAAAAAGGAAGCTGAGCTGAAAATTTCTACTTGTGATCAATAGAATCAAGACCCATGATCTATCTCATTAGATCGATCTAGCCAGAAGCCTTGAAGGATCAAAAACCTTGTCCTTATCCAAATAAATATCTTCCAACCACTTGTGATCGATCCAACTAAACCAATGATCGATCAAACACCTTATCTTTATCTAAATAAATATTTAGAACTTTATTCTTATCCACATAAATATCTCCAACAACCCGTGATCAATCGAGCCAAGCCCGTGATCAATTGAACTTGCCTTAGAAGCTGCAAAAACAAGAATTTAAGCCTTGATTTAAGGGGGCTCAGGGTGCAATCATTTGGGTGTCGTGTACGTAGTTCGACTAATTTGAGGTCATAAGAGCCACCTATATAAGGAGGATCAGCCTAATTTGGCAAAGAGGTTGGACATTGGCAAAGTTTAGAGATTAGAATTAGGATATTTTGGGACACTCTTTCTCTACATTCATACACACTCTCTCTGGGGTTTCAACTAAGGAAGAAGAAGAAGAAGCAAAACTTGGAGATGGATTGTGAGACCACCATGATGACATTTACCTTTTCCATGAGTGGCTAGTTCTTCACTTAGGGCTTGGATGATCCCCAAGCTTATATAATTAAACCTTTGTCTTTCAATTTTAAGAATTATTAATTGTAATTAGTGCTTGGTCTTGTGAATTCAAACTTGGTTGTACCAAGGTTTATATTAATAATTCTTTCTATTGATTCTCTATGTTGGTTAAATGTTGTCTTATGTGTAATTAATTGAGGATTAATTTCTACACTAAGTGCTTTTTGTAATTGTACTTAGTGATGGCCATGCATGGTTCTTATTGGATACAATTGCTAATTAGTTTAATGGATTATGCATAGTCTTGATGAGTTGTACTACACCTTAAAGTAATTGTAGGTAAGTAGACAATTCATGCTTGAATTTGATAATTCATACTTGTTCATTGCAATTTGTATTATACTCTTGATTTTTGATGTGTGTTTGTAGCCACATTTTCATTACAATGAGTTTTCCCCATTAATTGAAGGCACTTGGTTTAGTTACATGAGTTTAATGGTGTATTCCATGCCCTAAGCCTCTCTTCCTATCACTTAACTTAAGTTTAATTTAGTTTTATTTCAATTACATGTTTTACATAGTTCAACATTAGTATAATCAATTAAACAAACATCTTTTCAATCTCACTTCCAAACTAATAATCCTTGTGGACGATCCCTTCTCACTATACTAACGTATAAGTGTTTAAGTGACTTTTATAAATGTAAAAGTTGATGCCCATTTAACTTATATAAATAGGGATAAGTGCAAGAAATACCCCTGAAGTATACATTTCATAGCATTTTTACCCCTATTTAAAAAAGTATGCAAAAAACACCCATATTCTTTTCAATTTGTGCGAAAACACCCCACAATTAATATAATGCCCATTTTCCCTTTTACTCTTCCAAAAATACCCCTACTAAACCGATCTTGTTGAGGGAGAAGTGGAGGTTGCAGACGGTTGGGAAGACGCTGCTGGAGAGGTATGTGTTCACAAGGTTGATGGCCTTTTGGAGCTTGTGGTCAGCGAAGAAGAAGAAGAAAGACGTAGGTTTCTTAAAACCCTATATCATAATAGTCTGCTGCCACAGTTCGCCTGCCTCACCATCACCAAAACCAAAACAACCCGACCCGATCTAAACCCCAATGAATAATATAGCAGATCCGATAGCAGCTCTGGTGACGACATGCAAAGCTCGCTGCTGGGTGCCATATTTCTGTCGTTTGCTATTTCGCTGAAAAATCTGACCCACATATCTCCGACCGTAAGTTATGCCGTCGTAATCAGCGTTCCCGCCGGCTCCTTCGTGGAACTTTACATGGAAAAGCCCTTTTTCTTGTTCTTTGTTTTGGCGAGTTTGATAATCAGAATCCCTCCACAACACTAGTCTTCCTTATAGTTCACAATACAATAGTGACTTAGGTCCCATTGGTCATCTCATCAAATCAATTCCTTTCTCTTGATTACAGAAGTACGTGGTCCAATTCTACATCAACGATCATTAAATTATTTAAAACTTCAGAAGATGGTCAAGGTAGCTTCGATCTATTGTGATTTAGTTCCTTGGGATAGATATCTGCCGTAAAACAGAGAGCTCGTAGGCCTACTAGTCACTTATTAAGCCCGAAATAGATCTCATTGTCAGACTGGGGCAGGGGGTGACTAAAGGTGTTTGGACTCAAATCAAATAAGAATTCGGGCGCTTCAGCGGGCATCGATCAGAGCTCAGCACCAAGCCGCTGCCCGATAAGAGAGGCTCAGTCATAACCGAAACCTTGAGCGAGCTTACCCTTAGATCACAAACAGGGAACTGAAGGGAACAGGCGACAGGGGATTGACCGCGCGCGAGGCCTGCCATCTTTATCTCTTCCCTCCCTCCCTGGCGACGCCTCTGTCTTTATCTCCTCCACTCCCTGGCGACGTCGACATCGACATCAACCTCTCACTCCCTCCCTGGCAACGTGTGTGTGTAAATATATATATATATATATATATATATATATATATATATATGTCTGTGAATATATGTGTATATATATATATCTGTATAGATATAATTTGTAAATTTACAATAAATTGAGAGATATTTTAGTCATTTCATAAAATAAATAAATATATATATATATTTATATTATAAAATGTGTTGTTAAGGGCATTTTAGTCCAATTTTTATAAATATGACCTATTTGCACAAATGACATAGTTTAGGGGTGTTTTTTGCACGAGAGATGTGCAATATACAATGTAAACATACTATGAGAGTATTTTTTTGTACTTTACCATACTTAAAGTACAACACATTTTAGTGGAAACACAATAGAGAGCATCAATATGAAAAACCATTATAGTACTTTTGAAGCACCTCTTGAATCAGCCAAAAGAGGCACAAAATATAAACAAAGAAATCCAAGATAAACCTCCACTCAGGATGAGAATTCCAAAGTAATTTGATATCATTGAAAATCACTACTATAGTAGAATAATTGTTCATAAGTCATAAGTGCATCATAACCTTTTGAATCACCCTTGAAATCCAAGAACTCAAAACCCCATTTTGCTGCTAGATTCAACCCCAATCTAAGAGCAAGATCTTCTACAACAATTCAGCCCTAGAGTTTAAACCAATGTTGTCTCCAATAGAAATATAACTAGATGCACGAAGAATCGAAACTTGCATCAAATTTCAATTTACATTTTTAAGATAGGATTCGAGTCTCTTCCTAAGCATTGTGAAAGTTCACTCAGAAAGAGGGGAGAGGAACCCAAAAGCAGATTGAAAAACAATAAAAACAATCCCACTGACCCACATTCTTTGAATGAATATGAAAGTACTCAAATAAATTTGGGCCCTGCTTGGAATTGAACTCCCAAAACAGTTTTCTGTTTTGGGAGTTGCACAAAACAGAAAACATTTGGGCCTATTTTGGGAAAACAGTTTTTATAGAATTGTGTTTTCATAGTGTTGGTTTTTAGAGAACTACTTAAGTATGTTTTCAGAATTTTCACTACTGTTTGAGAACTCAAAAAAAGACACGGAGAACACTGCTCCACTTAAAAAACCGACGCTACCCTCGCGTCGTTTATAACGCAGCATCCATCTTCTCTCTCTTCAACCTCTCTGCAACATCTTCTCTCTTTGCAACCTCTCTGCCTGATCTTGTTCAGAACAGAAGCTCTGCAACGCATCCATCTTCTCTCACTTCAACCTCTCTGCAACCCATCTTCTCTCTCTTAAACCTCTCTGCAACGGTATCTTCTCTCTCTTTAACCTCTCTGCAACTAAGAGAAGGTAGAGATGGCTTTTGAAGATCGTTATTTACACAAAGAGAAGGGTGGATCTAGTTCTTCAAGTTCTCTTTCTTCAGGTAATCCTTCAATCTCTTTCTCTCAGTCTTTCTTTGCATTTGTATTGGTATTTTGTGCATTAAGTTTCTAAAACCTTATTTCAGTTTTTATCCATTATGTTAATTCAAATTCGTGATTATTGAGAAGCTGTTATTTTAATTTTATTTCTAATTTGTTTTGGGAAATATTGATGGATTTTGTTGGTTGTGTGAGTTTTGTTGTGGATTTCATTTTCAGTTTAGGGATTTGGGGTTTTCAGGTTAGGGATTTGGTTTTCAATATAGGGATTTGATATGTGTATGTATATATTTGTCTATATATATATATATATATATATATATATATATATATATATATGGTCCCCTTTGCCTCAATTTCCACTCCCTCAAACAAACAGTCCCTAAGGAAGAACAATCCGAATTCTAAAATGCAATTTTCAGATTCAAGAAGAAGAGAGATAACATTTATAATATAATAAATGTTTTACTATCTATTTTTAAACAACAACAAAATATATATAATTGAATAAACAATCCCAATATATGTGTTTGTGTGTGCGCAAAGTTCCTGAATGTAATGAAATCTGAGAATAAACAATCCGAACAGAACACGCATAGTGAATCTCTGTGTTTTAAGCAATAGTTTTAGTTCATATACTTGGTGAGATTTAAACAAGGCATTGTAGAATTCTTACTAAGCTTCTCATTATGAACAAGCACAGTGAAGGGAATGACATAATCAAATTTTAAATTTAGCTCTCTTAAATCTTTGATAAAGATCATCAGTTCCGATAATCATAGAGATGATTTATGAAGAATGATCCAGTTGTATCAACCAATCAAGAAACTAATACGCATACCAAAACTTTAAAAAAGATATATATGTGTGTGTGAACTGTGAACCAAAAATAATTGAATTTTTGTATTTTAATAGAAAGAAGAACATATTCTTTATTGTTTTCTAACAATCGTGATAATTAAAGTTATGGAGAGTGAAATTAGAGGGAAGTTGAGAAGCTCTATGTTAGGGTCTAAACCCTATTTTTATATAGATATTTAATCAAGAATCTCCATCTTGGAATTGGAAATCGATAATTTAATATGGAATTCATGGTTTATTATTAGTAAAGAATCAGTAATTAGAAATAGAAGAATATGTTGGGTTGAAAACATATAAGTGCTCTAAACTTAAAAAAGTTCAGACAATGTTCCAACTTATGTCTTGTGGGTGCTTGGGCTTAACTCATTTTGAAAGAGCCCTAACAAACATACCTTAGATAAGATTGTAGAAATGCCTCACATATATATATATATATATATATATATATATATATAGGCACTACCTTAGCTAATTTCCTCTCCAAAATCATGTTTGGATGGAGCATACATTGGGTAATGCACTTAAATAGTAGAAGCCAATTTCTTTGAAAAAGCTAGTGATTGTTTGGAGTAGATTCACTTTTCTGTCTTAGTGGTATGTTGCTTTTCAAGCTCTGTAGCTTCTTGCAATTGTCACACACTCTGTAGCTTCTTGCAATTGTCACACACACACACACTATATATATACACGCACACAGTTGAAACACCTTTTTGCAATTGTCACTTTCTTCTCAAACATCCAATTTCAGTTCAAATTCCATTGACATGCCCTACACTTGAATATATATATATATATATACACACACACTAGAATATCAATAATTTTTGTGGGTTTCTCTGATTGTGTGCCAACATCTTCTCCAAGAACTTCTATTGAATCATTATTTGCTGTTTTTTTGGAAGGAAAAAAAGAGAGCAAAAGATATAGTGAAAAAGTTGAATGATGTCTTAATCCACAAAAGAATTTGAGCTAATTAGCTTGTCTTGATCATGCTGGGTTCGGGAAAATGGTCAGTTAGACACTAACCTGCTAGGTAAATCACTGGGCATGATTCATTGTTTGGAGAAACTTATGGCAATAATATTAATTTAAAAATGGTTGTTTTGTTATGTAATTTCTACTAAATTTATTTACTGAGGTCACTTGTTTTGACTTTGGCATTCTAAGATACAAAACTGACATATTGCTACTTAGAAGATTTTTGTTTAGAGACCAACTAAAGTTGGAATTGTATGAAGGTTAAGACTTGAGACTACTTTAGAAGCCGCAAACCAGTAGACCTATAGTACAATTGATTGGAGACATTTACAATCCTGTTCAGCAAACAAAACCAACAATTCATATCACTGTTAACCTGATCTATTTATTTCTCTAAGTTGATGTCACTGCCTAATTCTTTGCTTGTAATTCATTTTATTGCTTGTAATTCTTTGCTTAATGCACAAATAAAGGATGGCATCTCAAATTGTTGATATTGAGGAGTCAGCTCTGTGGTCTACACAATTAGAGAGATGTTTTGTTGATATAATGGTTGAGGAGGTTAACAAGGGGAACATGCCATCTGGGATATTTACTTCCAAGTGTTGGAAAAAGATTGCGGAGGAGTTCAAAAACAAGACTAATCATGCTTATAATGTGAAGCAACTAAAGGCAAAATTTAATCGATTACGTACAAAGCATCATGAGTTTTCAACTCTTCTAAACGAGACAACTGGGTTTGGTTGGGATGCGGAAACAAACACTGTGATTGCTGATGAAGAAACTTGGCAAACATATTTGCGGGTAAAATATGTATTTAATTAATTATTTTACAATAGTTCGTTTAATTTTTAAACATGCTTATTCCTAACAATCTTTATATATATATATATATATTTTTCAGGCTTATCCCAATGCTAAGTGTTTTCGCAAAAAAAGTTGTGAAAATTACAAACTTTTGGGAGTTCTTTTTAATACGTCGACTGCTACTGGGCAACTTCACTATGCATCCACTCAAGATCCACCTAATACAGACGAAGAACAAGAGCAGGAGGATCAATTTATGAATACAGGTGTCCATGTTAGTTCAACTGCTGAATGTCAAGATGATTTAGATAATATTCTAGTTGAAGACAATAACCCTCGTCGTCGTGAATCCACATCCTCTGATCATCGTGCAAAAAAGGTGAGTAAAAAAGATTCAATTAGTGATACTCTTGGTTATATTGTTGAAGCTTCCAAAGCAAGGATTAAAACTTCATTAGCTAAGGCGGAGAGGTATAAGAAAATGAAACATACTCAAAAGGCAACTAGCCCAGACGCATACTCTCTAAGTAATTGTATTGAATGCCTTGAGGGTCTTGATGAGATAGATGATGACACATATTTGAAGGCAACTGAAACGTTCAAAGAATTGCACTACAGAGAATTGTTCATTAAGATGAGTATTTCCAGGAAGTTTGCTTGGTTGAAGAGCTTGGACTGACTTGAAGTTTGCTTGGTTGAAGAGCTTGGACTGACTTGGGTGGTTACTGAATACAGTGTTTAGTTTTTGGTTGCATGTGACTTGAAACACATATTTGGTTTTATGTGTTATTGAACAATTTCCTTATGCCTTACTCTTTTTTTTTTTTTTTTTTCTATGCATGTGACTTTATGTTATATTTGTGTGGGGGACAATTTATTATGTTTTATGTTATGAAAACTTTGTTTTGGTGTACCTTTTATTATGTTTAATTTATAATGTTTCATGTTAATTTATAATGTTTCATGTAACTCTTTTATTGTATTTAAATTTAGGAAGAATGTACATGGAGTCCCATGAAGGGGAAACAAAATACAAGCACCAAACAGAACCTCCATTTTGGAGTTGAAAGAGGATTGTAATTAAACTTGATATATTTATTTGTGTAACTGTTATTAAGTTAAGAATACTAGTTAAAATGAATTTACCTCCAACACCTTTTTGCATTAATAGTTAATATCATAAATTAAAGAAATAAAAAAAATAAGGTACAATAGTATTTTTATTTATTTTCTTAATTCAGAAAATTATTTTTAAAAACTCATACAATCAAGTAGTTTTAGGAGTTTTTATTTTTCAAAAACTGTTTTGTAAATTCTCTTAACCAAGTTTGCAATCTGAAAAAACTAAAAATCGCTCTCTGAAAATTGTTCTCCAGAACTGTTCTTGAGAGCTGTTCTATGAAATGCAATCCAAGCATGGCCTTGACTTGGCTCTACACACATCTTAGCTTTCCATCTCCATCCATTAAAAACATAAGTCATTTTCTGGTCCTCCATAGCTGCCAACGTAGATAAGCTTCAAAACCACAATATTGACCACAACCTGAAGTCTCTTCCAATTCAAAACAAAGTTGAGATCATCAAGAAACCCAAGCAGATGGATTTCAATTGGGCAAATCCACAATGCAAATTGAGCACTTACACAAAATATGCACCAATGTTTCACTCTCCATACCACACACCAAACAAAAATGCCGTCATGAGAGCATTTTCATAAAAAAAGATGCTTATTCTTTTTTTCTTCTTGTTTTTGATAAAACATAAACAAAACCACAAATTGATGCTCTCTCCGTTTGTCTCTCCTCTCTCTCTCAGTTCTATGAAACGCTTCGAGCTTTGAAGACGAGGATTCAATTTGTAACCTCTCAGCTGCAACAGTCTCTCTGTAGGTATGACTCTCTCTCTTTCTCTCTCTAAATCTATCTTCCTCTAACCATACGTTTACTGTGTTTAATCGAAATTCGAACCTTAACCCTAATTTGGCCCACTGACCTCACGAGTTTGCCCCAAAATTTCAGCTACAGATCTCTATTGTACACACCCCACTCTCTCCTACCTGCGCGAATATATATATATATATATACATATGTATAATAAACAAATTTTACATTGAGGTTTTCTCCGAAATGAATTTCAATTTGAGTATAAAGTGTAAACACTTTGTTGATTTGATTTGTATACTCATGCTTGTGTACGACTTTCTGCACCTGTTCAATCCAAGCTCCTTCTCCTTCTCTCTCTCTCTATATATCTGTATAATACGTAGTATATCTATATATATATTTCTGTATAATACGTAGTATATCAATATATATATATGTATATGTGTATATAGTTTTATTTGCAAAAACCTCTCTCTAATATAAAATATTCGCAATTTTCCCAACTGAATATACAGCATGTCACACCCTTAAACTATAACTGTTATTGCGAGTTGCAACATACCCCCATCTCTCTCCCTCTCTCTGTCCCCCTTGCTCTCTCACACGCAACGTCTAACTAAGCCCTGAAAGGCAGCAGCGTCTTTCTCTCCGGCAACGTCTCTCTCTCTCTCTCCCTCCCGCAACTTGCTTCTCATATCTATTTCTCACGCAACGGCTATCTCATCTCTGTCGGTCTGTTCTCTCTCCCCAACGGCCTCCATTGGAGATCAAAGAGGCCTTGGTTGATTGAAGAACTCCCTCCGCTGTGGACTTGGGTGATCGAAGAACCTTCAATTACTGGGTTGTGGTCTCTCTTTCTCGTCGGTGATCGAAGAGGTCTCTCAGGTGAACATCTTTTGGGTCTATCTGGCTTCAATTTCATCGTTTGGGTTTTCTCCGCGGTGGACTTGGAGGGCACACCTTATGAACAAAAACATAAATCCTGTGCTTTCGTTATCTGAAACTATGAATTTTGTTTCATGTCTCGTATATAAATGTATTTACGTGGATTGAGTTTCCTGTGGTGCTCTGTATTGAATCTTTTATTCAGTTCATCTTCAATTTCTTATGTTCACTGAATGAGTATAATTATCTTAATTTTTTCTTGTTAATAAATCCAATATATAAAGTAAAGATGATAGGATAACTGATTCATGTCTTGATGATACACACGTGTATACAGAGAGAGAGAGAGAGAGTAAGAAGGGTGATGGGAATGAAGGTAGTGGTACCTCACCTCACATTCTAGAGTAGAATCAGGCACAACTTATTTTCTTTCTTCTTGTTCCTCATTAATATTCAAACTGATGAAAGCTTTATTTAGGCTTGATTTGGCTATGAGTTTGTTATCCTTTTAGGGGAATTGGTTGGATTTGAATAGTTCTCTTGCGGTACTGCCTCAAGGTATTTGATTTGTTTTAAAGAGTGTCATTTTAAGATATTAGTTTAATGAGAGGTCAATTTCTTATTGGCTGTACAAAGACATTTGTTTTATAGAATATCTAGTCTCTACACTTGAAATTAGGCCAGCGGTGGGAGAGAGAGGCAGCCAACAGGACAGCAGAAAGGGAGGCACGAGCATGAGGGAGAGATAGGGTGAGAAACAACAATGTAACTATGTTGGTAGTAAAGCCATAGCTATGAATGACGTTGTCCGAACTCCAAAACATTGATATAGTAATATGTTATTAAATTCTCGAATAATATATTCATGGGTTAAATGTAATTTAACTATAAACTTAATGGCAGAGTGATGGAAGTTACATAGCTGGCATTGTTTGCAAGATTTTAATTCAGGAGGGCAAATATTATTTCAGGGGGGCTAGGGTTGTTTTTTTTGCAATTAACCCATATATATATGAACACAAACAACTTAAATTGTTGGAGCATTCATGAAATTCATAGTCATTTGAGTAATTTCATGAAAGTTAGCTTCTTAGTCACTAGTCAGGTAAATATGCTCTACACTTGGAAAAGATCTTTTAGATATGCTCTGCATCAGCACGGACAGCGAAACTATTTTTGATTTAATTAGATAGCTATTCTGGTAATGTGCATACATTCTTTTGTTAGTTAAAGAATGAATTTCAGTATTGGGTATTTTTTTTTTTTTTTTTCTTATTGGTAATTAAGATTGTAATAAACTGTATTGGGTATTTGGGTCCTTGGGTTCACTCTTTCTGTTGTATCATCACTTGTTCACTGCATCTTATTTTTCTTTTACTGATTTTTCCACTATACTACTTATTATACCTTATGCTTTAGCGATTCATTTGTTCACGTTACTTAAATGCTTAAGCTCCTTCTGACTATTTCATTCTTATATACGTGTGTGTATATGTAATAATTTTATTCTGTAATAAATATGTTTATGTGATATCAGGTGCTGGGGTTTTCATTCAAAAGCAAGTATATCCTTGGAAACATCACGGTTCAGACCAAGCTTGTGAGGTCACCTCTGCTGGACTGTCACTGCTTTCTATGTATGTATCAACTCTAGTATTTTTACACACAATCTAGCCATGATCCGGGTTTCATGCAGTGGTCTATTTTTGATGAAGTTCATTCAATGCATTTATCATCGTTTTCCATTTATTTTGCTTTATATTGATTGATAACTGACTGTGACATTGATGATGACAAATCTGTCACTCGTTGTGGTAAGCAAATAAACACAAAGCTTGATGTGGGGTTCTACTTGCCATGCACATACATGTCGTATGGTTGGGAGGATAAAGAATAATCCTGGCTCAGTATTGATATAGTTTTAGCGAATGTACCTAGCTCAGTTGATGCGCATTTCACATATTACTCATCTTTCATGGGTATTTGTTTGGTACCTACTTTACATATAGTGCAGGTTTCTGTTGGCTTTTATTTATGGGATAATTTCAACGACACCCCCTCAGGTTGGGCCAAATATCACCCTCAAACATTTTTTGAAAATAACTATCACTTGCATTACAAACTTTTGCTCCGTTTTTCACTCACACCCCAACCGCTACTTTTTAGAGGTGTTAGACAACTTTTTTCATATAAAGAGACATATTTACCCTTTGACTTCGATTTGACTAAATAAAGTGTAGTTTAATTATTAAACTGACACTTTTACCCTTAATTTTTTTTTTTTTTGGAATTTGACATTATTTTCCCTTATTGTTCCATTAGAATTAATTAAGGAAAGTAGCCTCATTAGCGTAATTGAAGAGTAAAAATGTTGCTGTGTAATTGGTAATTCCTTTGTAATTGCTGATTTGAAGTGTAAAAATGCAAGTGAATTGTAATAATATTTTTAACATGTAATTACAAATTTATTTTTAAGCCTGCAATTGCTAAAGCCCATAAATGTGAAAAAATATCCCAATAAAGTCATTACATATAAATCTGAAAGCATCTTAATCCAGGAAAAAAAATCCGGTTAACAGATTGAAAATTATGATTAATTAACCCTAATCCAGGAAAAAAAATCCAGATCAATTAACCCATTAAATAACCTAATTAGGGTTAATTAACCCTAATAAACTAGGAAAAAAAAAAAAAAACCCTAATCCAGCAAAAACTCGCGAAAAAGGCTGATGGCCTAATTGACAGATATAAACAAGTGGCACAAACAAGTAGGGGTGGCAAATTATGACACGACACGAGTTAAAAGGGTTTGGGTTTGGCATAAACGGGTTTGGGTCATAAAAGGGTCGACACGATTAACCCGTTTACTTAACCTTGTCGGGTTAGGATTGAGGGGTTCAACCCGTGTAACCCGTTTATGACCTATTTAACTCAACATGTTATAATCATGAATATGAATCATGTAATATGTTACCAGTTTAAACCCAATTACTATGGATAGTTAAGTCATTTCAACATAAACCTTATCTATGCCTTATGATTTTTCTTTTTATTTTGAATATTTGGGTTAATTATGATAATTTTTTTCTATTATTTAGTATTTGATAATATTAAATGTCTCGTTTTAATAAACAGGTCATTAAACGGGTTAACACGATTACCTGTTTAATAAACGGGCTAGGTTAGTGTTGAGATTCTTGACACGATTATTAAATGGATTGGGTTTGGGTTTACCTATTTAGTATAATATCCTTACATCGACACGACACGAACATGACCCACGAATACGAATTGCCACCCCTACAAACAAGGGTCAATTCGCCTTACATTCATCTGTAGAGAGATGGGTTTTTGAGGTAGAAAGAGGAAGTGCAGAGGAGCTGGCAAATGCCCAACGGGCAGAGGAAGAGGAATGTGGTGAAGTGGGTTGCCAATGATGCAAAGACTATAACAATAACATGCAAACACAAACAACGTCCTAGCCTCTGTTGACAGCACCTTCCTTGCCTCTGTTCACAATATCAAACCTTCCTTATTAAGGTTGAAATAGGCTTAATCGATGAAGAAACGTCTCTGAAAAGGCCTGAAATGGCCTTCATCGATACGAAGTTGGATGGAAGGCATATGGGTTTGATTGGTGATGTATGCGGATGGACTCTGGAACTATGGATCTAAGGGTTTCACGGCGGCGTTGATCTGTAGAGACATGGCGGTGTTGATCTGTAGAGAAGAGAGGGTGTTGATCTGAAAATCGAGATGCAGCCAATAATGTATTAGAGGAGAGAGAAAGAAAGGGTGTGTATGGGCGGAGTAGTGGTGATAGGTGGGTATGATAATGAGGGGTATAAGAGTCATTTGAGTAAGATGATATTTTGGAATAAATTGAGATTAAAAAATAGGGGGCAAAGTTGTATTTTCCTATGCTATTAACGGAAACTGTAACGGAAAAGGTAAAATGGACCTAAGTGATAGTTATTTTCCAAAGATGTTTGAGGGTGAAAAATGGCCAAACCTAAGGGGATATTAGTGAAATTAACCCTTTATTTGTTTCTTTTTATAAATAGGTTTCTGTTGGCTTTTTATATTTTAGTAAGCTTATTTTATTTTATTTTTTTTGATACCCATCTCAGATGCAGCATTGATAATTCTTGGGAAAAAACTTATAGAAGTTTTGTTTAGGTGAACTAACAATAATCTGATTGGATTGTATTTTCCGACTAGGTAAGACTAAAAGATCTTCCTTCTTCTCATTTTATTGTTCTAGATTTTGTGGAATGTCATGTATTAAGAAGATAGCAAGGTCGCCTTTAAGAATTTTTAGTTAGATAGTTATTTAAATTTTTGTCTATTCATTTAATTCTTTGATCTCATTGCAATGTTTGTGACTGATTTTTTTTTTTTCTAATTTACTTTTTGAAAATAATAATAGAGAGTATAGAAACATGAGAGGAAGAAAGGGAAGTTATTATTTTTTGTATCATATAGGGATTACTGGTGCTTAGTATCATCTGAAGCATATGGTGAAAGAATCTTCAATAAGTGGAGTTGATGAAAGAGCTTATCTTAGGGGGCCTGGACTAATTAGAGATGAGGTCTTTAGGGCTCTGCAAAAGCTGATGAGCTGCAACTCAGAGGAGTTTAATTTGTTTAAAGCTCTTTCTGTTGAGGAAAAACATGATGAGAATAGCTTCGTTTACTTTTATTTCTATTCTTTGTTAGTTGTTATGCTTTATTATGCTCAAATCAAGCACATGGTCTGCTATGATGTTTCTTTCTTAACGTTGTGGACTATATGATGTAATGCCATGTGATTTTTGAGAATAGAAGACTAGAGATATGTTGGTATAGATATCTATATATATATATATGTGACTACAGTACTTTATGAGTATTCTAAGTTTACTTATCCAAAATAAAAATAAAAATTAGGGCTCATTTGGTAACGTTTATGTGTTCCTCATTTCCTATTTCTATTTCCAAGCGTTTCTGTTTCTAGCCATTTCTGCTAAAACCAGAATCTTCATTTGTTCCTTAAATTTTGTAAACAAGAAACAAGAATCATGTTTGGTAATGCTCATTTAGCTTTTTGAAAGAAATTCAATTCCAGATGAGTTTGTGGTCTAAAGTAAACAATATGGGTTGGGTCAAGACTAACTCTTCACCCACATATGTTATATGCATCACGTTGACGACCTTTCTGTGTCTTGACATATATTATCATTCAATTCCTATCTTCTAGACATGGACCCAAGAGTGGCTCCCAAATGAGAGAATGGGGTAAAACCAGGAAGACATCTTTACTTTCCAAGTGCACGAAAATAAAGATGTTTGGCAAGAATCTTAATTCTTAATGACCCAAGAAAAATATATATCAATTACTGTTAGTTATATATATGTATATATTTAATTAGCCCAAGAAGTTTTCTCTAGGGTTTTGATTTGGCCCAATCTATAGGGTTTCAATCTCAATGAAAAATAGAGAATAAAAAACATTGAAGACATTAAGGGTGAGAGAGACAAACGCGCAACTAAGCGTGAACAAGAAGAGAGACGAACTCGCAATTAGCGTGAACAAGAAGAGAGACGAACGATTGGTCCTAGCTACGTAAACCAGAAGAGAGCGTGAATGATGAAGAAGCGTGAGTGATTGAAAGATTGCTTCTGATCGGGGTCTCGTTATAAGTTGGGAATATGTTTCCCGTGATTTGGTTAGAAACAAGTGGAAACAACTTTTTTTTGTTCCTAAAAATTGGGCTTTAGAGGAACACGTTCGCAAATTAAAAAAATAAAAATAATGTTACCAAATATGTTTATCTTACCTATTTCTGTCTTTGGCTTTTTGGAAACTAGAAACAAGAAATAGAAATTGGGATTACCTGAGCTTAGTGTCACGGACCTAGAGATTTGGCGCAGCGGCACGGCCTGTGCGGCACCAAGGCGTTGCTTCAGCTCACGCAAGCACCCTGGTCAGCCACCGCGACCTGCCCTCTCAAGGATACATGCTGACTGGTTTCGACCTGCCTTGGTCTCATCAGGGGAACGGCTCCAGCTCCCGACCAGTTTGTGCAGGGATGGCCAACTCCCTTCTTCATAGTCAAGTCCATGACTAGCGACAAGCACCTCGAACTGAACCGAGTCGATCTGCCTGAACTTTGAAGATGTACCATCTTGTGGTCTTGCACGCCCCTTCCCTGGAACCATTCCCAGTCAATGAATGTTCTTAGCCAACCAGCATGCGTGTCTTCTATGCTCATGGCGTCGTTAGGAATCGGAACGTGACATTCTCCCCCACCCAAATCCTGCGACGCCCTCGTCGCAGTGCGGCGCTTACTCCACTGCGTCCAACATTCCAAAGTCTCTCTCCTCCAAGTGGTATGCTCGCCTGCCCACCATCGCTTCCTTGTAAAACCCCTGGCTGCAATCGCCTAATGATAGGGTTTCGGGCTAAAGGGCGCCCACTTCTTCGGGACGCAACCCACGTTATGCCGCCTCTGCGACACCCCGAGCAAACAAGGGCCCTCCGGCTGACTTGATACCCGCCCTTCACAACGGTTTGCATGCCTCTTGAACTTGCAAGAACTTTGGTGTGCGCGGCCCTTCGGTCATCCGATGCACCCGGCCCTCCAGCTTCAAAGGACGCGTCTTCCTGGGGAGATGGAGGCTCTTCTCCAACAACATTGATTGCCCATCGATGCTTTAGTGCACCCACTTCATTCTCAAGACCCTCGAATCGACAAGGGGGCACCCCTTTGTGCTTTGTCCCAAGTCCTGCTCTGATACCATTTGTCACGGACCTAGAGATTTGGCGCAGCGGCACGGCCCGTGCGGCATCAAGGCGTTGCTTCAGCTCACGCAAGCACCCTGGTCAGCCACTACGACCTGCCCTCTCAAGGATACATGCTGACTGATTTCGACCTGCCTTGGTCTCATCAGGGGAACGGCTCCAGCTCCCGACCAGTTTGTACAGGGATGGCCAACTCCCTTCTTCATAGTCAAATCCATGACTAGCGACAAGCACCTCGAACTGAACCGAGTCGACCTGCCTGAACTCTGAAGAGGTACTATCTTGTGGTCCTGCACGCCCCTTCCCTGGAACTATTCCCAGTCCATGAATGTTCTTAGCCAACCAGCATGCGTGTCTTCTATGCTCATGGCGTCGTTAGGAATCGGAACATGACATTAGGCTGTGTTCACTAACGTGAAACATTTTCTATTTTTGCTTCGGCAAGAAATAGAAATATAATTTTGTTTTTTATGAGTGACAATAAAAAACAGAAATGGTGTTTATTAAAATCATTTTGTTGTCACAATTTTGAAATCAAAAACTGAAAACACCGTTTAGTATAACATTTATTAAACATTTGTTGTTTCCTATTATATTTTGGATTTATCTATTAAAAACTTACCTGCAAATCCTAACAGTACATGGTTTACTTAATTTGCAGAATTTGGAGTAGATATTTCTTTTTTACTTGTTAAGGGTTCGCTCACCTTTTATAGAGCGCTTTTATTTTAATGAAATTCCCTTATTTACCTATAAAAAAAAAAAAAAAAAAAGAATTTGGAGTAGATATATGAAATACATTCAAGAAAAAAAATACAACATCAATTTTTTTTTTTTTTTTTGATACAACATCAAATTTAAAGTAACACATTCTAAGAATACCATTTACATGAACATAAAATATATTGAATTTAAAGTCATAATTTGTGATTGAATCACGAACTCCTTCTTCAAGTCTGACTTTCTCATTTTCATATTCATCAAATAAAATGCAAGTGGTTTTGAGTAACTATAGAATAGTGATCTCTTGCTCACCGTGAAGCAAGAAATTTTCTACACATCTACCATTGGATTAAATCCAACGGTGATATTACAAATCTACCTTTCTACCTTCCTAATCCAGCAAAACCATTTTTCTACCCATTTAGAGTTTCCTAATCCACTTTTCTACCTATTTCAAGTTTACTAAATTGATATTAACAAAAAAATCCTAGTATAAATTAATATTTCGATTTTAGAAGCTTTTGACGATCCATTCAATTTTTGATAAAATATTGTTATCAATGAGAATTAAAATATTATTTCATGCTTTTCATTTTTGGGAATTAAAATTGATTTACTATACATTGATATGGTTGGCACATTACTTTGTTTTTTTTAATCATTTTTTGAAGTCTTTGATTTTATTCTTAATTTCAACTGTTTATTAGTTCAATTCAGTTAAGATGAGACAAAAAAAATTCTATTGGATTTTTATCTTCTTGAAAAAACTTCTATTGGATTTATATCTTCTCGAAAAAATTCAGCATGTACATATTCTTATATTATTTATACATTTAACTTTGCCCTTTATAAAAAAAAAACCAAGCAAACAAGTCATTTCCAAAAAGTGGCCTGCTACAGTGATGAAAATGTTTAGGCCACTACAGTGAGAAAACAAAGGAAATAGCTTTGTTAAGTCATGTGATTTCTGGTTAGTGAACGCACCCATAGTATCATTTGAAGCATATAGTGAAAGAGCCTTCAATAAGTGGAAGTGATGAAAGAGTTTATCATAGGGGGCCTGGACTAATTAGAGATGAGGTTTTTAGGGCTCTGCAAAAGCTGATGAACTGCAACTCTGAGAATTTAATTTGTTGAAATCTCTTCCTATTGAGGAAAGACATGATGAGAATAGCTTCACTTACTTTTATTTTTATTCTTTGTTAATTATTATGTGTGCTCAAATCAAGCACATGGTCTGTATGACGTTTCTTTCTTTACATTGTGGAGTATATGATGTTATGTCATGTGATTTTTCAAGAATAGAAGAATAGAGATATGTTGGTATACATCATTGTGTATTTGCTTTATTCTTGCCAGAGGGGCTTTATATATATATATATATATATCTTAATAAACTACAGTACTTTATGAGTAATGATACTTTACTTACCCTGAAAAAAAAAAAAAGAAATTTTTTTTTTTTTACCAGTGGATGAGCGTTGGCATAAAGTTACTGTAACTTCATAATAAAATCCATAAAACAGCGAAAAATCTTCTTCTTCTTCTGTTAATTTCAGTCCAATTTTTTTTTGGTAAATACTCATCCCCACAATTGCCCACTATGAGACTTGAACCCCTCACCTCCCCTTTGTAGGAGGAAAGGTTGTACCAACCAGATTAATTGCCCGGTGGTCCAAATTTTGTAAAGCTTGAGTTTCATTAGCATTACAATTTTCGCCATTTCTGGTTTCTTCGGGCTTCATTTTCATAATGATTCACAGTATAGTTTAATCACCATTCTACTATATTGTGATCATCTGACTTGTTACCTCATATATATATATATATATATATTAAGAAGTTTATATGTTATCTGTTTGTGGTATTTGTCACTCCCAACACAGATCAAGAATTTAACTGATTTAGTTTGGATTACAGCAACATAAAAACCTTTTTTTGTTTTTTGTTTTTCTTTTCCCCATTTGCAGAAACTTATTGGCTGTCGGCTTTCATTTCCCCCCCTTCCTTTTTCATGCATCTATGATGTTGTGGGTGCATTATCTCACTTTTTTGGGAAGCCAAAGATTAAAGGAAGAGAGAACTTATAACTAAAAAGATCATATATGTTCACTTAAGTTGTTTTGTAATATGAAGTATCCCAAATTTTTGTAAGGGAGTCGTACCTTTGTCTTGAATATTAAAATATATCATTTTTAGTGTATATCATATACTCCCTTTGTCCCACATATTAGTAATCCATCTTTCCTTTTAGGTTTGTCCCAAATTAGATGTCCCCTTTGAAAAGTCACGGCAAAATAAATTGTTTCTTTCCATGATTACCCTATATATTTTAAAAAAATCTCTCAACTTAGTAATATACATATTTAAACTTGAAAGGACAACTTGGTAATTTTAAAAGGTGACAGTGCAATAATTGCATGTTCTTTTAGAAAGTTCTCCTGCCTAAAGGGACAACTAATATGGGACAGAGGGAGTAGTATAATTGTAAGGGAAAGCTTATTATTATTTTTTTTCTCAATTACTTGGACTTCATATAGAAGAAGAATTGATATAGGATAATTATATGTAGTGTCTACTATAGTTCAAAGTCCACGTCCACGTCCACGTCCACGTAATAATTAACAAAATCCTCAGCTGTTTCATGTGATATTTACTATTATACTTTTAAAATATTGAATATTTGTATTACTTGTTTGTCATTTGGGAATGTTAATCATAATCTACGAAGCATGCATAATTTTATGAGGGCTCGTATTTGTATCGGATCATGATACTCCTTGAATACTGGCGGACATATGTTTGATACTTCTTGAACATATATATATTTTTTATTTTTTAATTTAAAAAATGTAATTGATACATCTCAAGTTACCGTGTGATGTATGTCCGATACTTGACCATGAAACTGCAGCATTTCTAGCATGTATCATACTATAATTTTTAGGAAAAGCGTAACAAGAATTTCAACATTAGAACTTTTTAAAAGAAAAGGAAATTAGTGAGAATTTATCATGTCTAATTTAGTCTAGAGTCAATGTGTGCGATTGTAATTACTAGTTTTTTCATGTAATTATAATGTAGGTAGAAATACTAAATATTAATAGATCTATATAAGCACTATGTTTATATAGTTATATAACATGCCAAAAATAGTATTTTTTAAAATATTTATATACTTATATATATGAATTTTTATATATATATTTTTGCATATCCACATAAACACATTCATACATATTATTGTATTGACATCCATGACCGTGCTTCATTGGTCATGATATATGCATATCACATGACGAACATAAATCATATTGGATTCATACATATATACATATATTTTAACATTTGTACAATTGTACATACGGCTTATAAAATACATGTATTGTCATGTATATATATTGTTGTATCATCGTACTTATATCTCTTATCTATATCCTTACCGGCATCCCTGCATCATAGGTTCTGTAAATCCATATTTTCAGCCACTTAATACTAATTTATCACTTATTTATGAGGGTCGGAATTATGTAAATCTAAAGGTTTTAAACTATGAATATCATATTTAATGACCACCTAATGTGATCAGACCGAATTGTCTTATGATTTGTTTTTTTATTACAGATGAAATTTTAATTGTGCATTTAACAGGAGCTGTACTTTTTGGGATCGTCACATTCACTTTACCTAAGCTGGAGAATGATGTAAGCGCATCAAAGTCGCTCAAAGAATTGGTTTTGCCCAGCGCATGACCTTTTGAGTTGAGTGACTTTACCAAGATGGGGACCTCACACCGCAAGTTTATGTATAGACTCCTTTTTTACATTCTAGTGAATTCGTGAGAGTTGCTTGAGTACCAAAATGTGGATTAACCGTTCAATCTGTTTTCTTGGTGGTTTTCAGAGGAGTTTTTAAAAGATCAAATGGCAGTGTCAGACTTATTGTCACCACTTTTATCGGAATGGTCTTTGGATATTTTGTTGGTGTTTCATTTCCGTATGTTCATTTAAATAAGGTATGTTAGCATGATTTCTAAATGATCATGTGTTGCATAAGATACATATCATTCATTTGATTCATTGTGAAATATTGCAGATAAACTTATCTTCAAGCCTTATATCATCTCTTGATGTAGCCTTCAATGACAACCATCATAGTTCAATGAGGGACAGTTCTACAACACCAAAGGTACTTTTCTTTTGACACTTATTCTTCTAAAGTTGTATTCCCTGCATTTAAAAAGTTATCCATCATTACAATGACAGATGATACTTTACGTCTGTTTTTTACTTGTCTTCTTTTGCGATGAGTTACTTGCTGAGCAAAATATAATAAACTGTTATTGAATAAGAAAACAATCTGAATTTATCAATTAAACTGATTTTTAATATAAAATTGTGATTTTATTTGTTTATCTAAATTATATCTATTGGGTAAAATCACATAAAAGAGTTTCAATCAAAAGAAGTGAATATTACTATATTGGGGTTGAATACATTATGGGAAATATTTTTATAGTTCTTCATTAAAGTCACATGATTCTTATGTAGATCTTTCTTTTTATTTGACAATTCAGTTTTAGTTTATATGCTTATCCCTTTGTTGCTTTTTTGTTTGTATGTGTGTGTGTCGCGTTATCTTATTTATCAAAAAGGTATCAAATCTGAGAAACTTTTAGTGACTTTTAAAAAGTTGACCATTTAATTAAATCAGTTGCACCAAACTTGGAACTTTGACAAATTGGAATTAGTTTAACCTAAAAATAAAAAAAAGAAAAAGAAAAGAAAATAATTTGGAATGTGTAGTACAAGTGCCTTGGATACCATGACATACATTTGATTTACTTGACAATTGTATGTTTAGGAGCTACGTAGGAGCAATTGTTTATGAAGATGTCATTGTACATAGTTTTGTTAGGGACGCGTTCCCCTTTTGAACGCTTTTTTATTGAATTATTTACTTATCAAAAAAGAAGATGTCATTGTATATAATTTTATATCTTTCACACTTATTGTATGAAGATCATCGAGGGGCTTGATTGACACCTGGAGAGACTGTTTTGTGGGAGTCACGCCTGTGATTTTTAGAGGGCGACACCCTTTTGTGTTTGGTGGTGCGTTTGGAAGGAGTGGAATAGAAGATCTTTGGACGGGGAGGAATCTTCCATTTGCTTTGAAATATCTTATTATTAGTTCTCTTTCTAGTTTGGGGATGGGGAGAAATTGTAAATCTATAGAGGAGTTTGTTGATTTTTTGGGTTCCTTTGCCCTTTTCGTTGGCATCGGCCTTTGTGTAGTTATTGGGATGCATTCCCCTTTTGAACGTGTTCTAATATGTTCTTACTTATCAAAAAAATGAAAAAAAAGACCGACCATTGATTATCTATAATTAACATTATATCAATTTGATAGTGATTACCTAAGCTCAAAATGGTGACCAAATCAAAAAAGATTCTTGCTGATGGTGGCTATGGTTTTTATATATTTATTTATTTTTTTATATAATATGATTGCACAAATGAATCATATGATATTAAAAAAAGGTGTAGCCCCTTATCCAACTTCCTACTCTTGCCTCATTAAGGTAGATATAGTCCCAACTTCTATAGGATTTAAGATATCTTTATCGACATTAATGCTTTAATTTTTTACTAAAAGAAAAGATGGCTTTTCATGTTTTAATTTTTTTTTTTTTTTCATACACCCATGGTATTCTTCTAGAGGATTTAAGATCTCTCTCTCTCTACACACACACACACACACACACACACACACACACACACTCTCAGAATCCTTAAAACGTGACTGTCTTGACCCTTTTGTCTTAGTCTTTTGGTTCATTATGTTAGGGTTTTAGATAATTTGGATCTTTCTTTCCTAGCAAATGATAGATTGGTTGTGATTTTTTAGTTTCATATAATATTGGATTCTGCATTTGCATTTTATGAGCAATAAAATGGTGTCGTGTTGTCAATGATAAGTAACACATGCTAAATGTTGGTTGTTATTTGTGGTGGGTTACCAGGGCTTATTAGGCTTAAGGGAGATGATGTTTTCTAATAGGAGCACTTCCACTTATGATGTTACTGTCTGCCTCATCCTCTGGCTCTCCTGTGACAGCAAATGAGGCTTTGATTATTGAATTTATATTTAAAAGTTAGAAAGAATGGATTCCTTAAACTTCGTCGACAATTTTTTTTTCTAATAATGGAACATTGCAGCTACATAAACTCCTCTGCTTATATCCATATTTTGGAAACTAAAGAAATTTAGAGATGACGGCAATTTTATTCGAGAGTTCAGTTTCTCTCTCCCTCCTCCCTCTCTTTTTTCTCTCCTGATAAGAAAGAGTATATTAGAAAGCCTTCAAAAGGGGAATGCATACTGGAAACTATACAAGGGCCAAAGCCAGAGAAAAGGTCCTAAGGATCCTGTCTATTTAAAAGAGCTAGAAGTCCATAAACATCGTCCAATTTCCAAATAACCTTAAAATTCAACCCTTACCAAAAATAACCAAAAACAATCAAAATAAACCTAATTATATCAAATCCCCAATTTTTATGCGGTTCATTCATAAAAATCATAACTCGTTCTCCATCACCCACCCTCCTCGATGGAGCACCTAAAGGCAGACCTAGATAAGAAATTGGAAAAGAGCTAACCCCAAACCCATGGATCACAACAAAAGAAGCAATATCCTGGACCTCCCCCATAGGGACAAGCGCACTATTTCCCACCTTTGTTACATGGACTCTTCAAAAGTAGTGAAGTACCCGTGTCGGACACATATCTCTCGGACATGGGTATGGGATATGGGTCTGGCACTTTTGGCTGGACATGTACTTAAAGAGCATATCTAATCATTTAATTTCATTATATTATTACTTTAAAATGAGTTAAATGCGTATATTGAACATTATATTCGATAAAACATTACTTTACTCTAGAAAATAAAATAAAATAATTAATAAAATGCATATTTAGCCGTGTCCGTGTATCCTTCTGTTTGGAGATTTGACACGTCCGACGCATGGATACATACCCGAGTCCAATACCCGTACCCGAATCCATGTAACATAGTTTCCCACATTCTGGGTTGCATTTGCATCACATAAGACCAAGATATCATCCGCAAACAGCAAGTGAGAGATATCCATTTGATGGGCTACATCTCTACCCACCTTGAATCCCCTGATGAAGCCCACTGCCCTCCTCATTAGTCTACTAAGAGTCTCCATAACAATGATGAACATTAATTGATAAAGAGGATCCCCGTCTCAAGCCCAGTTTACTACCAAAAAATCCCAATGGGGACCCGTTGACTAGAATGGAAAATATGACGGATGAAACACACCTTATTCCATCTCCTCCATCTCTCCCCGAAGCCCAACCTCTCCAATAAATACAGCAGGATGCTCCAACTAACATCATCATAAGTTTTCTCGATATCAAGTTTATAGTCCATGGACACCACTATTCATCCTGGAATCCACACACTCGCGGGCAATAAGAGCAGAATGCAGAATTGCCGATTGCCAATTAAAGAGTTCTGGGACTCTGAAACGACTCCATCCAAGAGTCATGACATCCCTCAATCTAATAGCAAAGACTTTAGCTATAAGCTTATAAATAAGCCCCTTTAAACTCATAGGTCTAAAGTCCTTAACATCGGACGCTCCACCCTTCTTAGGGATGAGGGCAATAACAAATGTATTTAACAACTTCTCGAACCACCCACAAGAATGGAAATCATGGAAGGTGCCCATCACCTCACCCCTAATCACATCTTAGCTCTCCAACAAAAACCTAATAGTGAAACTATCCGGATCCGGAGCTTTATTACCATTACAACTCTTTAGCGTCTTCAGCACTTCCTCCTCGGAGAAAGGAATCTCAAGCCATCCCTTTCCATCGTTGAAATCGAATAAAAATAAAGATCGTCAAGCCGGGGACTCCAACTGTAAGACTCAGTGTAGAGCCTTTGGGTAGTAGGAGATAATCCCCCTACACACCTCCTCCTCCCAAGACGACTCCACCCTATCAACACGGATCTGCCCAATATGATTGCCCCTCCTGTAGGCATTTGTAAGCTTATAGAAGAACCTTGTATTGCGGTCACCCTCTTTAAGTCATAAAGCTTGAGATTTCTACCGCCACAAAATCTCCTCGAAAATAGTGATCTCAACGATCTCAGCAATCTCTGCCTAGCAATCTACTCTCCGAAGTCTCTGAGCCTTTACAATACCGCCCATCCCCTCCAACCGATCAATCTCAGCAATTTCAGAAAGGCCTGTTCTTCCTCCACCACAAGTTCCCAAACAACTCTTTATTCCATCTTTTAAGATCAGCCTTTAAGAACCAAAGCTTCCCAGCCAAACCAAAACTCGAGGTACCTATCACCGTGGCCTCTCCCACCACGACCGAACTCTCCCTTGGAAATCCTCTGCTCTAAGCCACATATTCTCGACTCTTAAAGGAGTGCTCCTAGATCTCAAACCACCACAATCCGGAAGAAGCGGAATATGATCAGAGGTCACCCTAGCCAAAGCCGCCTGAACAACTTCCGGGCTTCTCTCCTCCTAGTCCCCAGAAATCAAGAATTTGTCCAGCCGGGGGAGGGGGGGACTCCCTCCGTACTGCTAGACCAAGTGAAGGCCGCCCCCTCCTACGGTAAGTCACTAAGATGATGACCATCAATAAACTGTGAAAGTTGCATCATAGCCAAAGACCACTGCCCACTTGTGGATCTTTCTGTAGGGGATCTAACCACATTGAAGTCCCCACCCATACACCAAGGAAGGGACCACATCCCCCTCCCTAGACTAAGTTGCTCCCAAAGCAAATGTATCTCTCCATCATCCACGGGCCCTTAAACCCCGGAGAAGGCCCATCTAAAGCCATCCTCCTCCATCATGAAGGCACATGAAATAGAGAACCTCCGTTTCCAAATGTCCACCTCGACACCCATCTCCTATTCCACATGATGAGGATGACCCCGGAAGACCCCAAAGCATCCAAAGCCTCCCACCCAATGAACCTCCCTCCCCAAAGACGACTAACCATCATCGAAGCAACCTTTGATTCTTCCAAACAGACCACATGAGCCCCCTGCTTCCTCACCGCCAACTTCATCACCGTCCTCTTGTCTGGATCATTAAGACCGTGGACATTCCAATATATAATTCGGAGCTTCATGCGGAAACAATGTCATTCCCCTCCCCCTTACAACTCCCTCTACCCCTCTACCTCACCTACCCGTCCTTCCCCTCATAATTGACATAAGAGATGAGATTTCTCACCTCCGTCTCCCTTCTCCAAGAGGGAGGGTTCTTCTTTCTCCTACCCCTCTTTTTAGGCTTCTTCTTCAACTCCCCATCTCTCCCCTCCGCCATCGCATGGTGAATCGACAAAGCTTTCTCTCTGTTACCCTCAAAAGAGACACCCAACAACCCACTTGTCGCACCGATATTCTCCTTCACCCACCCCTTGCCTAAGTCAACCTTTCCCTCCCCGTAGTACCCGTCCCCATTCCTTCCGGTCACACCACAGCCAGGGGATCAATCGCACCCAAGTTTGGATGACCCTCCCCCTTCCACAACATTAAATTAAGAAACCCATCCCTCTGATCCCTCAATGTACTTCCCTCACCACAATCCAGCCCCTTCTCAGCCTCATCACAAGACGGCCAGTCAATAGAGCTATCCCACCCACCATCCGACCTATCAGACTGAGTGTTCTGGGCATTGCTTAGCATAGCATCGGTAAAAAATCTATGCCTTTTCAGTTCTTGTACCAACAAAGCTGCAGACTCATCACTAAGGGTGATTCGAACATCACTGCCAACACAAACTGTCATTTTTTCGGTGCAACCAGCCGCACCATCAGTCTGAGAACTCATCGCAGTCTTCCCAGCAGACCTGCATAAAACAGAACCCTTTTCCCTTCGGTTCTGAGCCTCTGGCACTCTCCCCATAACCCTGCCAGAAGAAGAAGACACAGCAGAACAAGAGAAGTCCGAGAAAGAGCCAAGTCCCCCATGCTGTTCAAGTCATCACCTCGGTCAAAAACCCAGTCGAAACAGATTTCGTCACATCCCTTTATGACATCCCAAAGCACCCAGACCGACCAGAAGCCTTCTCAATCTCCTCTGACAAACCATCCTCTGATACCGCCTTAACCACAGGCGATAGTTTCCATGAGTATGTTGGATTAGACAGTAATTAATTTTCTATAATTTGCGTCAGTACTCCATGACATTGGGATTGGAGATATTTGATCAACTGATTTTTTGCATCTATTCTTAGTTGCTAGTTATGATTGCATTGCAGAAATTTACTTTTTTCAGCACCCCAAGAGTTCATGTTCAATTTTAATTTGAATTCATAATTTGTTTATGGTTGTTTCTTCTCCCAGATATACGTTCCAATGAATCCTCACGGTGCAGAGACATTACCTCCAGGAATTGTAGTCTCCGAGTCTGATTTTTATTTGCGAAGATTATGGGGTGAACCAAGTGAGGTATGTTTTTGAAATGGTTCTACAAAAATTAACCGTGGTGGTGGTGCTGGAACTTGCAGTTATTTACCATCAATGGATGGTTGGAACAAGTTGAGACTCTTAATAAATTACCAACTCTTGTTAACTGTTAGTCAAATACGATCAATTTGATAGTTGTATTATCACTTAAGAATCCCACTACAGTAGACTCACTGTTTTATCAGTAAATAATAGTAGTCATTACATTTCTAAAGGCAATGACATATGTATCTAACTATTTTTGGCCCAAATATTTTTCAAAAATTAGTTGTTTTTGTTGAGGAGGTTAAAGTTATTAGTTTCATTTGGTTGCCTTAGATTTTTTCAGACTAATTTGCGCTGAGTTCTATTGTTGGGTTTCATTGTTTTCTTCATGCATGCATTTGTGGATGGTTTAGGATTGGTAGGCAGGATTGTGGATTTATTGGTTTACTATTGTAGGTGACAAGCTCATTCTCAGTCAGAAAATATATTGCTCCATTCATTTTGAGCATGCAGAAAATGGTGAGTGCAACAGGGATCCAGCACCACCATATAAGAAAAATAGAATTAAATTTAGAATTATACTGTCTCCTACTGTGAGACTTCCATTTATTTGGCATGGGGGTTAGCTTTCTAGGTTTTGCCTAATAAAAAATATTTTGAACTTTCAGGATTTCGAAAAGAAGCCAAAGTACTTGGTAACCTTCACAGTAGGTCTGGCTCAGAAGGGTAATATTGATGCAGCAGTTAAAAAGGTTATAAGAGTTGACATCCCATCAGTTATAACTTTTTTTTGATATTGCAGGAATACCAACTTTTATAATCTTAAACACTTTTTGTAGTTTTCTGAGGATTTCCAAATTTTGCTTTTCCACTATGATGGTAAGGCAAGTGAATGGGATCAATTTGAGTGGTCAAAGACTGCGGTCCACATCAGTGCAAGCAAACAAACAAAATGGTAAGATTCATTTGTGTTCACATAGTTTTGGGGTTCTACTGCTCTATCACCTTCTGTATGAGCACTCAAAAACAGAGATGTAATTAGGCTCTTTTGCTAGAAAAAAGGAAAATGAAAGAACAAAATAAAGAAGTTTTTCAATAACTTGTGCATCCTCTGTTAGATTTATAGCGATGCTTAGCTGCCATGTATTTTCCTGCTGGTGCAATAAGTTTGCATTTGATTTTTATTTCCATAACTTCCTATCTTCTGCAGGTGGTATGCAAAGAGGTTTTTGCATCCCGATATCATAGCTGCTTATGATTACATTTTCATTTGGGATGAAGATCTTGGAGTTGAACACTTCAATGCTGAGAAGTATTTTTTTTTATTATTTTTATTATTTTTGTATTTATTCTTCTTTTGTATTTTATCAATCATGGTTGCTGGTTAAATTTTAATAATATATATATATTTTGGGTTTAATCCACCAGATATATTCAACTAGTGAAGAAACATGGGTTGGAAATTTCTCAACCAGGTCTAGAGCCAAACGAATCATTAACATGGGAAATGACAAAGAAGAGAGATGACAGAGAAGTTCACAAGTAGGCTCTATTTTAACTCTCTCTTTCTCTCTCTCTCTCTCTCTCCACACACACACAATGCTATTGTTTTCTGTGCACAATTTGATGTTTGAATGTCTGGTTTTGCAACAGAGATACAGAAGAGCAGCCTGGCTGGTGCAATGACCCGCATTTGCCTCCATGTGCTGCGTACTCTCTCTCTCTCTCTCACACACACACACGCACACACACGCATTAGAACTTGTTTAATAAGTTCAAATGTTAGTTCGGCTCTCTTTGAACATTTTATTTCCATTTAAACCCGCAGCCTGGCTGGTGCAACGACCCACCTGCTATCATTCTTAGATTCATTATGACCTTTACAAAAATCTTTTGCATTTAGGTAGGAATATGTTTTAAGGCAGACTTTCTGATCATGCAATAATATCTCTTATATACAATTATAAATTCTTGAAAATAAACTTTTTTTTTTTTCCCTCTTTTTTAGTGAGTAAGCAATGCACACACCCATTTTGCCCCCCACTTGGGGCTTGAGTCCTCAAACCTTCCCTTTGGGGAGGTGGAGGTCATACCACCTAGGCCAAGGGTCTTGTGGTAATTTAAATATACCGTTGTGATGCAATATTTTTAATTAAATCTCATGTAACCTCTGGAATTACAAATAGTCAAAGTTACCATTGGTCAAGCCTATGTTTTGATAAATTGTTTTTCTGCTTTTGCTGATTTCACTTCTTTTTATGTGATTGCTATTGGATGAGATTACTTTGGTTTTGGTGGAAGAAGCAGAACTTTGTTGAAATAGCTGTTTGTGTCATGGTATTTTTTGATTTTGAAAGGATGTACAAGTAGGGAACTCTCAGAAAATTTCCAAAAATATACTCAAATTAATAAAAAAGAGCTCTTTAGAAGAGGATCCAAGGTCGTGTGGGTCTTTTCCTTGTGTTATGGCTGCACCCTGAAAAAGGTTTATCACCATGTTTACCCTCTGGCCCTTTATCTATTTATAGTAGTTTTGTTTTTATTAGATGCTCCTGCTGTTGCATCACTTACTGAACAATTAGTTTCAGTAGAAATAAACCAAAATATCATTTTCTTACCATTATCATTAAAACAATTACTTTGCTTAACAAACTTGGGAGATGTAATGGCCATAGTGTTCCCATGTGATTCTTGTCATTATCATTCCTAAATGTTATTGACAGAATTTTTGGCATCTGTTTAAAGAGAAGGAAAAAAGAAAAGGGAGGGGTGTGTGTGGTGTGTTGAGCAAATGTGTGTGTTTGTGTTTTTTTTTTTTTTTTTTTTTTCCCCGTTTCCCTTTGCTAAATATAAGTGATTTTATGTGATTACTAAATGAGAAATGTATTTTTTGGCTAGCAAAGTTTTCAAAAACTAGAAATATTTATTGATCAACAATTTAAGTGATGTCTTGTGTATCCATCTCAAAATTCTGATTGCATCTACGATTGGGGTGCATTTCACACTTCCTGATAACTTCGGTTTCTTTTTTTCTGCAATTACTCAGATTTGTAGAGATAATGGCTCCTGTCTTTTCTCGGGAAGCTTGGCGTTGTGTGTGGCATATGATTCAGGTAATGTTGTATTCTTGATTGTGTATCTTAATCATATATATTAATGTTTTGTAATATCTTGAACCTTTTAATACTAAGTGCTCTCTTGTGATCAGCTGTTGTTACGGACTTCTCATTTGAGTGTGTTTCAATTTTAGCATCTTTTAATTTCAAGTGCTCTCTTATGATCAGCTGTTGTTGCAGACATTCATCTCATTTGATAGTTTTTCCCAATTCTAGCACCCTAATCTTTGTGTTTTTATGATATGCTTGTAGAATGATTTGGTGCATGGTTGGGGAATTGATTTTGCCCTCAGAAGATGCGTAGAGGTAAATGGTTTTTATTATTATTGTTGTTGATTATGATGATGGAGCCTGCATATGTTAGCGAGTTTGGTGTCACAATTGCAGGGTGAAACTGGGATTATGTTATGGAATCGGTCTTTGCTATTGTGAAAGTCTTTCAGTATTACAACTTACCAAAAAAAAAAAAAATTCAGTATTACAGAACTTGACCAAAACAAACAGATACACAACTTTAAACTATAGAATTCAATAAAAACGACGTGTTATTTTTTTAAATATATTTTGTTGAAGATTTAAAAGTGTTTGATAGGTGGTAGCTTGTATATTAAATCTCATATTAAATCTCAGGCACTTTTAGCAGTAAAAAGTCTACTGATATATGGTTAATGGGTTTTATTGAATATATATATATAAAGGGCAAACCTAGTGCACGAGGCCCAGCCATTGCAGGGTCTAGGGAGGGTAAGATGTACGCAGCCTTGCCTCCTTATGTGGAGAGGCTGTTTCCTTATTTTCATATATATATATATATGGTATGAAAATGAAATTTTAGGCAGTGTTAGTAGTCTAAGTTTAGCTATGACTATTTTGTAGCATCTGTAAATTTAAGTTGTTTGATGGGTTGTTTGAAGTTCAAAAGCTCTCTTGGAAGAGAGAAATGATAAAAATTGGGAAGGTATAAATTATAAAAAATGGGGGGATGGGAGATGTAACATATTTTTCCATGGAACCTGGGCTTATGATATCATGTTTCTAAAACTACAAGACATTGGGGTGCTCTTCTGATTACTACAGGTTTGTAACCCAAACAACCTGGGGGGACATGTAACATATTTTTTCATATAACCTAGGCTTAAGGCAATCGGCTGCTTTTTCTGATTTACTACAGGTTTATTTATTTATTTTTGATAGATAATGAAAAGATTTTATAAATACGCTGAAATGGGCAGCGCTCCCAAACCAAACAACTGCCATCCAAGACAACACTAAAGTTTCAAGCTATCAACAAAATCCAAAAGACAGTCCACTGATATACAATCCCGCCCATACTACAGGTTTATAACCCAAAAACTAAATAAAATTTTATAGAAAACGTAAATATTTATACATATAAAGACATACATGCATATGAATGCTTGGGTATATCATAGGGAAATTTTGGGGTGGGATGGGGGGAAGATATAACATGTTATTCCATTAAACCTAGGCTTATGATAACATTTTGTAGTTTGTACATATGCTTTTCTGATTTACTACAGGTTTACAACCCAAACAACCTGCCTCTATGAAATTCTATAGGAAACATAAATATTTATAAACGTAAAGACGTACACGCATATGCTTGGATATATCATATATGTATATATATATATATATATATATATATATATATTATTAGTAAAATTTTCATTAAAGGCGCTCAAGAAGGGAGCGCTCCCAAAGAACAAAAGACGCCCACGGCAATACTATAATGTCAAACTATTTACAAAATCCAAAATACAAAACTATCTACACTATTTATATATGGTATTGTGTTTCTATGTATGTGGCTTTTGATGGTACCTTGAAATGGTGAGAGACATTTTACCCCATATATATATATATATATATATATATATATATATTGTATATGTTTTTGTTAGCCACCACCTGTGTAACCAATGGATCTGAAGAAGGATCATCATCATCATCCTTGCCATTATTCCATATGGAGGGGGTTGGCTTCTCTAGTGCTTACCTTCTAGTCACACAACTCATCCTCTTCTAACTGGGCATCTTTGGGTCTATGTTGTAGATGGCCATACCACGTAATTTTACTTTTGAATTTATTACTAATAGGCGATGTTCGTAGTTTTCCCCTCACTCATTCATTATTGATCTTATCTCCTCTAGTTACTCCTATCATCCATCATAGCTTCCTCATTTACGGTATATGAATGCGTAAACCTGAAGAAGGATATGTTTAGGAAAAATATGTTCAAATGATTTTAATAGTCTGGTTGTGTTTACCTTTTAACAAAGATATTTGTCTTGCCATTTTGGGCCATTCAAAAGGAATTCATTTTCTTCATTTTCATTAGGAAGTAAGAATTTTCATAATTGAGACTTTTATCAAAAAAAAAGAAAAGGAATTTTCATAATTGAGAGCACAATAGATATTAGCTTGGTTTTTCAAAAATTATTTGTAACAAGAACTAATTTATATATACTTTCTGGGATCTCTTTGGCTTTGTTACACGGCATAAAATATATATATGTCAATATGCCAAGGAGGTTTCCACTGCCCTATATCCGTAATAATTAACAGCTCTGCATTTTTTAGATTAGCATAACACCTTTCTTTAGCAGTTTTTATAATCACTCTTTTTCTCTTTTTTTTTTTTTTTCGTCTCTTTTTCTCTTTTTCTCTCTGCAGCCTGCACATGAAAAAATTGGTGTGGTTGATTCACAGTGGGTTGTTCATCAAGTAATTCCTTCTCTCGGGAATCAGGTGTGTCATCATTAACTTATGACCAATTAATATCTTTTTCTGTATCTTTGTCAAGTGCTTGATGTATTAACAAAATTCCAGTTGCATGCAGCATATTTTGATCAATTATTTTTTCAATTTTGACTGAGTACATTATGCCTCAATTTTTCTTTTTGATAAATAAGTACATTATGCCTCAAATAAAGTTCAAATCTCTCTCTCTCTCTCTCTCTCTCTCTCTCTCGTGCTGTTTATCGATATATTGGTTGATGTTTTGACTTTAAAATGTGTTACGGCAGTGTGTTACTACAGTCTACATGAAAATCATGGTGCATAGATGTTTGAAATATGTCTTACCTTAGTTCTTTGTTGGTAATTTGTTCCCTCAGAAATTAGGGAGATAATTCCATTGTGGGGAAGCAACACTTTGTTGGTAATTAGTTCTTGGAATGTTTAAGGAATTTATTTATCTTTTTTTCTCTTGGGGTGTGAGGGCCTAGGTAGTTTCTCGTAAACACTTGGATTTGGAAGTTGTTCTCCGGAAGCTGAAGAACTAAGGATTAGATTTAGAAAGAATGATTATGAAAATCCATTTAATTATTTGAAATTTAGAAATTTTGACTTTTGTAAATGGAGTTTGGATATTTACCTTGTATTGGAAGCTTTGGAGAGGACTGTTGACGCAGCACTGTCCGCAGATTCAATGGGAGTGTTTGTAGAAAATAAGACATGATATCGTCAAAATGGATTTGTTAAATTTATGATGTCAACTGTTGGACGTCAGATAATAGAAATATTGTTTTGTGAACCTGTTTTATTTATTTGTGGTTAGTTCGGAACATGCAGGCAGGGGCTTATGTCTTGGGCAATAAAAATTATCAGCACCTGTCACTCTGTCAGTTACAAAAATCTTGTACAATCATTTTTTAGAATTTTACTTGGAATGTGGAAGGAACTATTTTTTTTCTACTTCTGGTTTGTGTAGTGGTGACATAGGTCTATCCAGTCATAGTGGCAGGTCATGAAGTTGATGTGCAATGTTATTGTGTTTGTTTTTGAGAGTTTTATTGAACAAAGTTTACTTTTTCCTTTTTTTTCATCAAAGAAAGTTGAGAATAGGGTTTTAGCTGTGAACACTGCTTATTTGAAGAAAACATGATATAAGATGGGAACTTCTTTTGGGTCAAACATTATTCATCATGTTACTTTTTGTTCTTTCTTCTTTTTTCCTTTTTTCCATCTCACAACTCTAGGTTCTTACTCTTCTTTGTCCCTTGTTTCATTTATGTTTTCTTAATATTTTGGTCTTATTTTGTTAAATTGAATCTGCTTTCTAAATTTGGATTCTTATTTTTCTGAATTTTTCTGCAACATTTCAGGGCACATATGAGAATGGGAAAACTCCGTGGGAAGGGGTAATACATGTTTACATTTAATTTTAATATACTTTGATTGCTTTAAAATGGTTTTCAACCTTTCTCTCCAATTAGCATGAAACCCATACTTTCAGTGTTGCCCTGGGCTGCTTTCTATTAAATTAAGATGGAAGAAGTAATAGAAAATTTCTCCCTTCACATATGAAAAATTATACTACGTAGTAGTTATTTATATTCTATTTATTATTTTTAATAGATGAGTAAAAGATTCGGATAATTAGATTTGATTTACTTCCTTCTTCACTCACAGGTGAGGGAGAGGTGCAGAAGTGAGTGGGCTCAGTTTCAGATACGCCTTGCGAAAGCTGACAAGTTATACCTTTCAGGAGTTGGGAGAGGTTAACTTTGGCATGCTTCCAACCCCCAGATTCGCCTTGCAAAGCGGACAAGTTAAAACTTGCAGAAGTCAGGATAGGTTAAATTTGACACGCTTCCAACCTCCGGATACACCTTGCAAAGTGGACACGACGCACATTGCATGAATCGGGAAGGGTTAGCTTTGAAATGCTCTCAACACCCTCTGCTTTGTACATTGTCCCGTTTCTACTTCTTTCTTCTCTATTTTGAGGGGGATATTTCATTGCCCAATACCTTTTAAGTGATGTTTTATTTGTTCTATAGAGGTGTTAGCCAGATTTTCTGTAGTTATAGACAATTACAATCAGATACAGAGAAGAACAAGTCACATTTTGTGTATAGAAGTAGTAAATACTAAACACAAACGTTACAACAAACGACCACTTGTATTTAGGTTCACTCAACTTTTGCTTACCCTATGCTTCTTTATTTTGTTATTTATTTAATTTGTTTATTTTGGGTTGGTGTCATTCCAGCAATTCATCTTCTTCACTTTTTAAAGAATTGTACCTACATTTTGTGGTGTTGTCTGTTTGGCGTATTTGTTATAGCTTTAAGTCCACTTCCAGATTCCGTCTGATATGCGTTTTCCTATTGGTTTATTAGGAGGATGCGAGGTCACACTAGATGTTTTAATTTTTATTCTTAGTAAGAAACACACCCTTAATTTTTGTTCTTAGTGAGAAACACATCCCTACTTGTCCCTATGAGTACTTGAACCCTTAGACATTCTTTTTGGAAAAGAGGAAGTACTACTAGGATGAAGCCCTTTGGTGGTAGGTCACACTCTAGATTTTTTTTTTTTTAGGGCAAGAATATTAGATTTGGAATTAGTGGTGACAAAGCTCGAAGTCGGGCTCCCAAAAATAACGGAGAACAATTCAACCACGGGGATATGAAGGGGTGGCGGCACACTCTAGATTGGGAGGCATAAATCTGCTCTTCTTATTTATTTATTTATTTCAAGAAAGGATTCGGAGCTTATAAGGATAGTGTTAGAAGGGGTTTGTCCCATATCGGATCCAAATGAGAAATATGGGTATAAATGGGCTGGATGCTAATTCTACTTAACAGTTTAAGCTTTTGGGTTAGATCACGAATCACTCAGTTCGTTACAGTTTGTTTCTTATTATACTACTTTTGGTAGGCATGAATGAAATGGAATGGGAATGAGAATGGAATAATGTGTAAGAATGGAATGATAATAACCATTCTATTGTTTAGTTGAACCAATTTAAAAATTAGAATGGAATGAGTTTCTAATTGATTTATTCAAAATTCTCTTCTTACTAACAAATAAATTAAATTAACAAAATAATATTATTTTATAATTTTAAAAAAAGAAATAGTGGTGGTGGCAGATGGCGGTGACGATGGTGGTGGAGGTGGAAAGTAGTAGTGGTGTAGGTGGTGGTGGTGATGCTGGTGGAGGTGGAAAGCGGTAGTGGTGTAGGTGCTGGTGTTGGAAGGCGGCGATGGTGGAAGAAGGCAGAGGCAGTGGTATTGGTAAAAGGCAGTGGCAGTGACGGTGGCGATGGTGGAAGCAGTGGTGTAGGTGATAATGGTGGAAGGCAGTGGTAACAGTATGGTGGTGTTGGTGGAAAGTGGTGGTGGTCTAGGGTGGTGGTGGTGGAATGCAGTGGAGGTGACGATGGTGGCGGTGGTGGTGGGAGGGTGGCGGAGGTGGTGGTAGTTGATGGTGGTGGAAGACAGTGGCGATGATGAAAGTCGGTGGTGGTGATGGTGGAAGGCGGTGGCGGTGATAAAAGTCGGTGGCGGCAGCGGTAGTGTTGTTGGAAGGTGGCGGTAATGAAAGGTAGTGGCGGCAGTGGTGGTGGTGGAAGGTGGTGGTGGTGATGAAAGGCGGTGATGGTGATGATGGTGGAAGGCGGAGGTAGTAGTGAAAGTCGGTGGTGGCCGTGGGGGTGGAAGGTTGCCATGGTGGTAGAAGGTAATGGAGGGGGTAGTGGTGAAAGTTTGTGGCGATGGTGGTGGTGGTGGAAGACCGTGGCGATAATGGAAGTCGGTGGCGGTGGAAGGCAGTAGAGACAGCGACAATGTGGTGGTGGTGGTGGTGGAGATAGGGTGGTGGCAATGACGGTGGTGGTGGTCAAAGTTGGAGGTGGCGACGGTGGATGGTAGTGGAGGCGGCGATGGTGTGGCGGTTTAAGGCGACAACAATGGTGGTGGTGCAATGGCGGTGGTGGTAGCAGTGGTGGTAGCGGTGGTGAAAGGAGGAAATGGTTTTGGTGGAAGGCGGTGGTGGTAGAAGGTAGTGGTGTTGGTGGTGATGATAGTGGTGGTATTTGGACTTGGAATATGAGGATTTTATGAGAATGATTTTTTTTTTTTAAAATTACATGGGAATGGAATGGTTATTCTATAGATTTAGTTGTGAAATGAATTTTCATTAATGAAATGACCATTTTCACTTCAAATTGTATACCAAACAAATGAATAATTAAAATGAATGACACAACATTAGAATAATTGCCGGTGATGGAGTCGATATGAGAGAGAGTGAAGCTATTTTCTTGTCTTTTTTGTTATCCATAAAGATCAGGACCCGTCTCCTTCGCATCTCCAAATGCATCGATCTCTTCATAAAATTAACAAGTCATTGGGAATGAGTTTGCCTTACAATTGTGCAATGCAGAAGTAAATTGCCTAGGATCTGATGCTCATATTAAGCGAATTCCTATGACAAGTCCTTCATTGAATCCCCACCTATATTATATACATAATATGGGGATTCAATGAAGGACTTGTCATAGGAATTCGCTTAATATGAGCATCAGATCCTAGGCAATTTATATATATATATATATGTATATATAGTGATTGCGAGTTTTTGGTGCAAAGCTGCAACACATCTGAGCCAACTCTAGTGCCATGCTTGGTTGGTCAAGTGTTTTGGAGTGAGATTGAAGTTGTTCTCTCACCAACCAAATCGAATAGAGGTTTTGGGTAGCTACCAATTTGCTTGCACTTACAGGAACCTCACTCACAAATAAAGAAATGTTCATCTCACCTTCCTGGCTTGTGTATCAAGACTCCATTTCAAATATCCCCATCCCCATGAAAGCTCATCAATCATGCAGCTCTACTGGTAATGGTAAAACACAACATTTTTCTCTATACTTTATAGGATTTTATTAGACTAAAACATCCTTTTAAACTACCAATATATTATGACATCACTTACATAAGGGTAGATTTGTTTTCTTCTCACCATTTGAGTTGTGCAATATTACAATCCATCTTTATTTCTGAATTAAAACAAAATTTCTGAAACATTTTTCAAAATATAGAAAAAGCAAAAAAAGGGGTTGAATTTCTAATTTTATATATTTGGTACTGGTAACGAGTCAAGTGTTTTGCAATCTAATTTAGAATTTTAGCTATTAAGTAATACTAATATTATCCAATCCATATATACCTAATCACTTTTTTTATCCTTAAAAGGACTTTTCATGTAAAAAAAAAAAAAAAAAAAAATGTAAAGTGCAAAGAGTATTTTTGACATTTGGATTCCATCAATTAGTGGAGTACCAAATTTTAATAAGCGTGTGGAATCAAAGCCTCTCTTGCTTATACTAGCCGTTAAGTTCACCGGTCGACAAAAACCAAACGACCGCTAAAACAAACGGCGTTAAAGCACCAACAACCACACATAGACGCAACATAAAAGAGACCAAACTTCTACATTCTCATACAAGCTCTCTCTCTCTCTCTCTCTCTCTCTCCCCTCTCTCTACAGTACCCTTTCCATCTATTCTCTGCTGTCAACCTTCGGCCACATTGCCTTCTCTACTAGCCTGCAGGGCGATTTCCTGGAGTTGTAGGAATTTTATTTGCTTGCAAAGTCACTACCAAAGTTTCAAGGTCCTCTCTCTCTCTCTCTATATATATATATATATACATACACATACAGTGTTGTGTATATTTACCCACAAACACATATCTACACCCACATATATCTATATTATGTGCTTATGTTATTAGTACTGGAAATCATGTCGGTTTTGCTTTTGTAATTTCAGGGCTCACATATAGCACTCCTACACTATACATAAACACAGATTCTTCATGGTAGCAAACTTGTAATTTGTACATATATATACTATACATAAACACAGATTCTTCAAGGTAGTAAACTTGTAATTTGTACATATATATATATATATGTGTGTGTGTGTGTATGTATGTGCTAACAGATTTTTCCATTGTCACCATAATATACCATCATTCGGAGCCAATGCATGCCGGGGCAGGGGGCATGTGCCACTCTGACTTGCCCTACTATAGTTATTTTCTTAATTTTTTTTTTTTTACATATATAGAAATTTGTATATATTGCCCTCTTTAATTTTTCCTTAGTTTCCTCTTTCTCTCTTTAAATTCTTTTTTATTTTTTTCCCGGTAATTACTTTTTTATTTTTTATTTTTCAAAACTATGTCATTCTACTTTTCTTTTTATTGTTCTACATAAAATTCTTCTTCTTATTTTTTATTATTATTATTTTTTCACCATGCACTCTCCTAAATTAACATCTCAGCTTCACCTTTGACTACATACGAACTCGAACCCTCAACCTTCCATTCCCAAGGAGGAGGAATAAAATACCACTTTGAGCAAGTCCTTGGTGATTTTTTTTTTTTTTAAATTTTTATTACCTTCTCGGTGATTTTATCACCCCATATTTCTCTTTCATATATTTCCATCAGAAACTGAAGCCAAGAAAATTAAATTCTCTTTTATTTAGAAAATTTTCTCCCCACAAAGAATTGCCATTAATTAACGAACTCTTGGTGTCTATACATTTCAATCTAAAACATGATTGGCTTAGTTAATTAATTAGTAATTAAGATGATCTCATGGATCACAATTCTTTTTGTTTTTTCATCTTAATTATACTATACTAGCTAGACTTGGTCAATTATCCAAAACAATGGTACTACTATCATATTAGTCATTTGTTATGAATTTAGGATCTTAAGGTCATGTTAATTTAATTAGTAAATGAAACTTCAAACTAAGTTTTGTGTCATTAATTTAAAATCAAATGACGTTTACATCAGTAATGCGAATCGCGTGTTTTCACTTTCATTTTTTTTTGAATTTGTTGAAGGATGGGGGAATTGTCAGGCATCCAGTTGGGCGTTATAGGCGCGTTGTTCCTTTCAGTAGCATCATCGGTGTCCATTGTCATCTGCAACAAGGCATTGATGAGTAATCTTGGCTTCCCGTTTGGTAAGTAGGAAAATATATGTCATTTTCTCTGGTGTAAGTAGTTGGAATCTCATTGTTAGAAAATTATAAACAATTTAATTAATTTAATACAGTTTTTATCTTGCTAAGGTCTTCAGCTAATCTTTATCTATGACATTTATAACAATTAATTACAACATGATGTTCTTTAACATTAATGCATAGACCTTGTTTCTCTCATTTGCCAAGGCATAGCAATGCTACACTCTTGACTCTCTTTGACAAACCACACTAGTGGATGAATAATTTTCTCTTTCATAGCAATTAAAATATACCCCATTTTAATTTTTTTTTTTTTTTTAATTCACAGAATTGTTATAGTGTAGGATTATTAGAGAAGTGATGGTAGTATGTAGGGCTAAGGATGGATTTGTGCCTTGTTACTACATTTTCATAGCCATCCAAGTAGTCGAAAAGCTGATGTTGCAAAAATTATATATACTTATCAATTCTAGTTTTGATTTCTTCCTTTGTTTTTCCTTCAGCTACAACATTGACTAGTTGGCATCTGATGGTAACATATTGCACTCTTCATGTGGCGTATCGCTTCAACTTCTTTGAGAACAAGCCGGTTGACATGAAGACTGTGATGCTTTTCGGAATTCTGAATGGGGTTTCCATTGGTTTTCTCAACTTAAGCCTAGGGTTTAACTCCATCGGCTTCTATCAGGTGCACTCTGCTACCTTACAATGCAATTAACATACTTATTTGTAATCCATAATCATTACGAAGATCAAACCCCCAATACATCAAGGTTTTTTTCCCGAATCTTGGATAAGTCTGATGCTTCAAATATTCGCTATATATATTCTGATGGTGGCTGCATCATGTCATCTATGAAGGGTCTGAATTTGTGGTGAAAATTATGTCACACAAAGGGACTAATATTATATCAAAAGACATCCAACTATGCACTAAACGTTACCACTTGAAATCACTTTCATGGAAAGCAAGAAAGAAAATCTGAGTGTGCATATGATGGACCCTCAATTTCTAACAGAAAGTTGGTGGAACAAAGCTTTCATTAGTGAGCTTTAGGACCACACATTGAAATGGCATTTTGGTCTAGACACTTCCCAAATATCGTGGAATGGAACAAACCTTTCATTAGTGAGCTTTAGGACCACACATTCAATGAGACTAGGGATCCTTCTTCCCTTGGAACTTGATATTAATTTTATTTAGTATAGATCGAAATGGCACGTCTACACATTTCCCTCTGACGTTTCAAATATTCACTATTTATCTATTTTGATGGAGGCGGCGTCATATCATATCAGGGGACATCTAAAAATGCACTAAATGCTAACCCTTGAAGTCACTTTCATAGAATGCAAGAAAGAAAAATCTTACAGTGTTTAAGATGGACACTCAACTTCATTAGTGATCTTTAGGACCACACTTTGAATTACTACACTGAATATTATTCCTGGAAGTTGTTGTCAAATACATATTTTAGAGGGAAATTAAATGAACTCATGATTGAATTGAAATCAAACCTTTTCACTCAGTTATATACAATATTGATATTTTTGTATGTGAATTTGATTTTGTGTTTTTGCTTTGCAGATGACCAAACTTGCTATCATACCTTTCACTGTACTATTGGAAACTCTTTTCTTGAATAAGCAATTCAGGTCTTACAAAAAACTTGAAAATTTTACTATAACTAATTTTCATACTTGGGACTTTTTCGATCTCCATACGTTTTCTCTGATTTCATTCCAACTTGGTGGATTCTTGCAGCCAGAAGATAAAGTTCTCTCTCTTCCTCTTACTCATTGGAGTTGGCATTGCCTCTATAACAGATTTGCAGCTAAATTTAGTCGGGACGATTCTTTCTCTTCTAGCTATTGCAACAACCTGTGTTGGTCAAATTGTATCCTTTTCTTCCATTATATTTTATCTCGAACTGTGAGTGACAAAGCGAGGCATTGTATGGCCTTTGGGCTTTAGCTCCCAGCAGTATCTCCTCCATCTCCCAAAGAGGAGGCTGAGGATTCGAGTCCCAATTGGGACAAAAGAAAGTTATAGTCATACTATATCTTTTGTACGTGGTTTGCCTATCAAACAATACATATGGTCCATAAATTGCAAGTGTGAGGTTATTCTTAACCTAATTGCTATTTCAGCTTACGAATACGATACAAAAGAGGCTCAATGTTTCTTCTACTCAGCTGCTCTACCAGTCAGCCCCATTTCAAGCAGCTATTCTTTTTGTCTCGGGCCCTATAGTGGATCAGTGCCTTACCAAGCAAAATGTCTTTGCTTACAAATATTCTCCCATTGTCTTGGTATATATCCCTCATTTCCTAGCCTCATGCATTTTTCATATGTAGCATTACATTTTAGCAGCTATATATATATATATATAATGAATATTTGTCATGTTTGAATGTGCATACATATATACTATCATGTATTTGACCAAAAGAATTATTGTCGAAAACAACAATGACTAATTGCATATGAAAACATAAATAATGTGCAGGGATTCATCATCCTTTCGTGCTTGATTGCCGTTTCTGTCAACTTCAGCACCTTTCTAGTTATTGGGAAGACATCGCCGGTTACATATCAAGTGCTTGGCCATCTAAAGACATGCCTTGTACTTGGATTCGGCTATACACTACTTCACGATCCTTTCACAGAGAGGAACATCATTGGAATATTAATTGCCATTCTCGGGATGGTCTTGTATTCATATTTTTGCACACGTGAGAATAAAAAGAAACAATCCGGAGAGATCCCACCGGGGTCTCAGGTATCTCTCTCTCTCTCTGTATGCATGTGTGTGTGTGTGTGATTTTCTCCACGACGGGAATTGATAATTGTTTTGTTGCTGTTGTTTCAGATTAAGGAACCCGCACCGCTTCTGGTGGGGAAGAACATAGATAAAGAAAGTCACGAGGTTAAGAAGTCCACCAAAGATTCTCTTGTTTAAGTGGGTAGCTAGCTAGGTTTGTGATAAAGATTTCATGTGATAAGATCTTTGTTTCAGAAATTTGGTGAGTGTAAATGAGTCTCATTCTTTACAATAAAGGCAAAATCTATTGATTCAATTGGCCTTTTCTTCACCCTCTTGGCTTTGTATACTGAGGTAATGCTAGTTAAAATTTTAATTCCCTTCCTAACTATAATAGTTTGGAGATGAGGGAGTGAAGTACATGAGAGCCTTGGTAATGCAGAACAGAATAAAATGTGGAGATCAGATGATCGAAATAGAGCTCCTTCATTTTCATGGTTGTGATTATGCATTGTCATTTGTCACAAAAAGTGGTAAAAGCTCGAGTTATCAAGCGTGAGAATGCAAGTTTAAATCAACCACTTTGTTTAATGTTTGGTTTGTATCCAACACCCTTGATTAACTGGGACCATGAACACTGCACAATGACTAATTTATAGCTAGATCTGATTAAATGGAATGGAATGACCCTATTCTAGCTTGATCTGGTATAGAATGAAGTTATAATCATGGAATCGGCTCAATCGTCAGATTATAGATTTTAAGTTCATGGTACAAATATCAAATTTTGATATTTTTAGATACTTTTTCAGCCGATACGAAGTAGTAGTAAAAAAAAAAATACATATATTTGTACCCATTCTGATGAAAACTGAAGTTAGAAATTATGGATTTTCAAACTAAATGCCTGAAATGCGCAAATTGAAAGCCCAAAATAGGCTCCAAATGGCTATAAATTCTTCAGTTTCTATGGCAACTACCAATAAGTATTCAAACATAAAGTGGAGTGCTAGCTTCTGCACTGCAGGTGAACTTTACTCACACTCTTGGGCTTGTGACATTAATTTCTTAGAATAGTACTTCTCCTCAACAGTAGTAGAAACCTTTCAACCCAGAAGTTGAAACAAATTCCTAATTTCTGAACATTCGTTTGGAATCTTTTTAAAAGCTTGAAACAAATTAGAGGAAAACCTTACACAAGACTTTAGCGTGAGATATAAATTTGTAATTTGGCAAATTTCGTGATTAAAATAAGTCCGATCAAGTTGTAAATTGTAATGTCCCGGATTTTTCGGTATTTTTTATTTTATTTATTATCCGTACATCGTTTTGCATGTCGTGTGGATCCCGACATTTTTTTTTTCATTATCATGAATTTATTTAATTGGAGCATTGATGTGTATGTGTGCATGGATATATATATATATATATACACACATATATATGTGATTAGTATATGTAGATAGTGGGGGCAAAATTCTCTGTGGCTGAACAGAGTGTCCAGTTTTCTCCATTTTAGAATAAGTGGAGGAGAATTGTCCACGTCACTTAAAAAATTGGGTTAAACAATTTTAATGGCTTCTATTTTAGTTGTATTACATGGGTATACAATTTTAGTTCTATTTTAGTTGTATTACGGTAGAAGTTATAATAATACATGTGTCAATGGATTGTTTGGAATTATTAATTTAACCATTACTTCATTTAGCCCTTTACTTCATTTAGCTCTTCATTAATTTTCAACAAAGAACAAGGGAAGGTCTGTGCTGTTGCGTCTGAGGTTTGAGGCTTTTTGTGGTTGGTCTGAAATTAAGGTTGTCTGAGTTCAATTGTTGTGGCTTTGTTGGATTCATTAAATTTGTTGGTGAAAATCGAAGAAGATGGATCACTGTATTTTTTAGGGTTTGAAAATCACACGGTTAGTTGGATGGATACTACAGTTGTTGTCTTTCAAATTCTGGCTTTGTTGGGTTTATTAAATTTGTTGGTGGAAATTGAAGAAGTTGGGTCACTGTATTTTTTAGGGTTTGAAATGGTTAGGATGAAGAGTATAGCTCATAAGAAAGAAAAAGGGAAAAAGAAAATTGTACTTGTTTAAAAGAAGAAAACCATCCCTGATCCTTCTCCTATTCAGAAATGTAGTCGTCAGGTTGGTGAGAGTTCTAAAATGGCCTCTGACAATTATTCGAATTATGTGCCACTTGAAGAGGCAGATGAAGATGAAAAAGAATTTCACCCCGAGGCAAACACTATGACAGATGCGAAGAGTAAAGAAACTGTGCCGCGTTGTCCGGGTGGAGTGTTCCTTTTGTTTAAGTAAGCATTAATATTTAGTTTCTCATTGAAATTTGGTTTCAATTTTAGTTCCCTTTTTTTTATCATTGGAATGAAATATATTATGTGTAATAGGGGTCTGATTCGTTTACCGGGTCCTTACTCGAGGCTTATACAAAACAAATGAGATCACAAATACAAAAGATGATAAAACAGTCTACTAACCTATTTAAACATATAGAGGAACGTCGTCCGCCACTTCCTTTCCGTGATCTGAAAAATGTAATAAATGATGGAGTGAGCTCAACAGCTTAGTAGGTAATGCCTAAAACATCGATTTTGGACTCCTTTGAGCCAACAACCAAAGAACAGGAAAAAGATGTCGGGATCATACATGGGGAATTATCAAAATCACAAACCACGACATTCAATTTTTTTAAAAATATCATCACATAATCAGTCATAATCATAGGTGCCAAAATGGCATGAAATGCAATGCATTGCCTAACCGTCCCGAACTTGGTCTCACACCAACCCCAAATCCCCGCCTACGCTAACTGACTTTACCGAGCTAGGATTGACACTCTTAGTGTCAACTTTTTCACGCCCTATACTGAGCCGCGCCCACTCTAGGTCATGTTAGCTACTAACTAACTTTACTGAGTCGGGATCGACATTCTTAATGTCAACTTTTTCACGCCCTACACTGGGTCGCATCCACTCTAGGTCAAGTTAGCCCCGGGCTTGCGATACTCGGTTCGTTTCTAAATCCTTTTCTCACAATCCCCTTTCAATCACATTTCTTTACAAGAATCATTTTAACCTCACTTTTCCCAAACCATGCTCATGCAATGAATGGAATCATGCATGAATGAAATTGACAATACACATGCTTGCATTTTATTAACTTAATCATACATACTCATCATCATCATCATGTATATATATATATAACCTCAAGAGAACAATTCAACGCAAGGCATGCTCATTAAACAAATTTGCAACTAAACACATATATATACACAATTAACATCATTTAGATTATGTTTCACCACACAACATGTAAACACATAATCAACAATTCAATTTCGATATACGTCATTTTAAGCATGCTTGGCAAGAAATCAAATAACGAACTCAACTAAAGTCAAAACGTTATGGTTTAGACATCCCTACCTCAAAAGTAGCCAAAATGCATCCCTGGCCAGAAAAGTCAACGCCAGTTAACAAAAGTCAATGTCGGTCAATGGCGGCAAAACGAAAAACTGTTAGGTGGGAACATAGCCGTCGACAAAGAGATTCTATTGTTCCAAAGGTTCGGCTCCAGAATCCGAATCTAAATGGCCCAAAACCCCCTCTGAAGCCTTAAATCCAATAACTTCAAAAATTCATAAAATAATCACCGTTCCTCAGAAAATTAAATCCTTTGACTATGTAATAGAGGATGATAAGAGGGACATTTTCTGTCGAGGAACCAACACCAAAAACCCGACCGATTTGCCAGAAGATGGAGGAGAAAAATTGAAGCTCAAAGAAAAAGAAAATAAAAGAAAACAAAAGGGAGAGAGAGAGACTTCCTGTGGGAGAGAGAATTTGAGGCTGAAATGTTTAGCCAAGTGGCCTTAAGGTCACTAAAATGAGTAACAAGTGGGTCTCATCACAAAAAAATATTACCTTTTTAGTATTAACATATATATATATATATATATATATATATATATATACACACACACACACACACACACACACTAAACATAATTTACAACCACTTAAATAACCATGTAACAAAGTAAATGAACACAAAATAATGATATATGAAATGCCATTAACCCGCAACACCATCCCCGTGCTCAACGACTCCGGTAGCGGGTCCCACCTGGGACCTCTCGTTCTGAAAAACGATAAAATGCCGAAATGACAACCAATGCATTTCCAAGAGTCCTGAACTCAAGGAAATGCTCCAACCAACCTGGGAACATACCTAGCCACCCCACGGTGTTCGGCACGTAAAACGAGACAAGGATTAAAATAATCCAGAAAAAATAAAAAAAAAAATTCCAGAAATGGAAAAAGGAAAAATCAAGATTATTACAATCTACCCTCCTTAAAAGGATTTTGTCGTCGAAATCTACTCTCCTTAAAGAAGGAGGCCCACAGCTACACACTTTCCCGAGAAACACCTCACCAAACCGCAGGACTAAGAGTTCACCAACCTTATTACCTTTGACACCAGACACCAATAGGCAATCACACACTACTGCCACTAAAACTTAATGCTCACCACCTTATGAAAGTACTCCTTACTTATAACATCATAACACAAAACCAACGGTACGTTTTACACTATACTCGACTCAAAATGGATATCAGTCCACTCTACATTGCCACGCAAGGCTTCGGAGCCCGAAAGAAGAACGGTCACCAAACCACCTAGCATGACAACATCTAAACTCAACTCATCCTTTAAAGGACACACAAAACCCTAGACAAGGAACCCCGTCCATCTCACAACCAAGCTCAAACCCAAATCCACAGATCTCTGTCAGACCAAACATTCGCTATCTAACACATAACTACACCATCACTTATCCACACTAGCAACAACTATGAGACGACCCAAGTTTTTCAACCCGGTGCGTCAGTGATGAACCGAAAGATGACCCGATAACGGATCCGAAATACGAAAGCAAAAGACAAAACAAAGGTCTCTAGAGATACCACGCATCTCTAAGACACCAATGTGACACTCAATGAGGTCACGGAACCCAAAGGAAACAAATGCAGAAGCAACATTTCAAAAACTGATAAAAATGCACCTAGGAGCAAAATCATCATTTCTAGCTTAAAAGTGGGTGTCACCGAGCACACCATTGGAAAGATAACAAAAAATTAATGAATTTAGACTCAAGAATCACTTGATTCGGAGACCGGATGAAGAAGATATGGCTAACGGAAGAAGAAGGGGCAAAACGGTCAAAAAGTGCAAACCCTAGATCATCTAACCAGTTAGGAGGCCAAAAATCACGAGAAATACACTGCCCACACTCATCTAACCGGTTACGAAACCCCTCGTAACCATTTAGATGTGAAGGCGGCTGAATGGGTAGCAAGAAACCTTGGCAGCAGGGGGTTTTCCGGAAAAAATGGGATTTTGAGGCCCTAAATGACATTTTCTGGGAAAACACAAAGAAGAAACCCCCCTCAAAATTGAGTTTTTTACGTGACTTTTAAGAAAAATTGAAAAATACGCAGTGTGAAATGCCCAAAATGGCCCTCCATGAAATCTGGTCATGGAGGTCCAAAAAGCTACTAAATTTAAAAACTGAGAGCTGAACTTCGGAAATGGTTTCCAATGCCAAGACGACATTTCTCGGAAAAACACGAAGAAGTAACCCCCCCTAAAATCACATTTTCTATTCAACGTGAAGAACGGAATTTATTTCCCAAAGAAAATTCCCAAAATACCCTTAGGTCAGAATATGCAACAAAAGTGAAAAATGAGTCCGTAGGAGGCTCATTTCACCAAAGAAGAAGCTTTGCCCGGAAACGACCATGCATGCAAATGTAACTTACCTAGTAAGATGTGCTACAATGGTCCATGGCCCAAAAATATAGCCGATGCAAAATATGACCCTCCAACGGCCAAAGTGCCAAAAATGTAATTTGGAATGAAAACTTGGAATTCAAAACTATGAAATGACTTCAAAATACTATTTGGCCTTTGGCCACACCTCATACATGTTAAATGAATTCTAGATAACGAATTTCATACGTAATACATGCTCCGGTGCAAAATAGCATACTAAAACGCATGAATCTTCATATAATCTCATTAAAGGCAAAAATCAACATCCATGACATAAATGTGATTCTAAAAGAAGTTTGGCCCTTAGCCTCATGTCATATACATAAAATGAGACTCAAAAGTGTGCTTAGGCACACATTACAAGTTTCGAATCAAATATACACATTTGACAATTAAGACTACAATTGGCATTTCGAGCCAGCCTTCACAAAAATAGAAGTCTTCAAGTCCACAAGTCATCCAAGCATAATGGAAGTCTCAACTTTAATTCTTGTACCTGAAATATACCCCAATATCGTAGAGGTGAGTAGCATAAAGCTACTCGTAGGAAATGAGTATGCATCGACCTATGGTTTTACAAGTTTGCATGATTTAATTATTGTGGTTCATCCCACCTAACGTCTATGTCAAATGTGAGACTCAAGGAGCATCCTAGCTACCTAAGATCATTTCTAGCATCAATCACCTCATTCATGCAATTTTAGCAGCATAGGGTCATGCTTACACAAAGCAACAACATATGAGCATGCTTACACAAAGCAATAACATACAGATTCTTAAGGTTATTAACTTGAAGTCTAAAATGCAACATCAACTAAATATAACAATTTAGTATAATTAGAATATCTAATACCACACATCAAGACATAGATTCTCTAGGTTATCAACTAGAAATCTAAAAGTGTGAAATCAACTAAATATATCAATTTCAATTTAGTATGGATGTACTTAACAACATCAAAATCGCCAATAGCCAAAACCACAAGTCAACAAGGTAAACATGATTGTCAACTTGGAATTGAATGCGAAAACAAATAGTGGAAGACTTGGACATCACGCTCGGAATTCTGCCGAGACCTCAATGGTTATTCCGGCCACTAACCCGCAGGGAAGACCACCCTAATTGCGCACTATCTCAATGACTTAGAGGACTCACGTCCCCGTACTAGAGCCAAACCCTAGCCATCTCAACTCAACAATGTTCCAAGATTCCAAAATAAGCCAAATAAGTTCATAACTTATACATGGTAACAAGTTAGCAATATAACTCTCAATTGTGCATAATATGCCCTTCAATGCATATAACACAATCAAGTGAATACTTCACAAGTCTAAATCCATGATCTTAAAATAGAAGCACCTTCTAAAACATGATTAAATCCATGGATAAACAAGATAGAATCTAATTACATCAAAATAATTAAACTCTCTAGATTTCAAATCATTTTCAATTGGCCCCAATTTAATATATGCTAATAGACATATCATGGTCATTACATATATTCATACAAAAGCTTAATTAGGCCCATTAAACCACAAAATTAGATTTGAATTAATTTTCTTAATTAAAGTCTCTAAATTTTCAAACTCAACCGAATGCTCTAAAATTAAAGTATGTTAACAAACATGCCAAAATTCAATTTAGAAGCATAATATAACTCAATTTCATGCAAGGTACGACCATGAACTTTAATCTTTCACAAAAGGTAAATATTAATTAAAAAGAGCAATTCTTATTTAATTAATCCAAATTTAATATATGTTAACCAACAAGATTTTTTACTATGCCACAATTCAAATCAAAGTTATATATCATCATGAATTTTAAATCTTATACAAAGAATTAAAAATTACTAACTTTCTAGATTTGATACAAGGCACATATATAAGTTGTATAATCATGCTAAACACTCAATACAACACACACAAAAGCCTAAGACATTCCCTACCTCCATTTGAGATGAAATCTCAAATCCCCACCAAAATAAATCGGTTCCGAATCCGCCGAAACTCCTAGGTTTTGTCGGGGACAACACTACGAACATGAATCCCAAGGAAGCCCCATCAAAAACACAACTTGACTTCAAACCCGAACTTAAGAAATGGCCAAAACGAGATTCCAATCGGTTGGAATCGAAGGCCTCGCCGAGGGAAACAATAAACACTAAGGCATTAAGGTATTTCATTGAAGGGAAGAAGCTCAAAAGAAGAGAGAGAAGATGGCAGCCATGGCTGCCTCTAGATCCGGCCAAGAGAGAGGAGAGAGAGAGCAAAAATCTGATATTTCACTTAAAGGCCCCCTATTTATAGAAAAACTCAAAAAGTGTCCCGAACGGGCCCCGCCGGGTCCGGAAAAGTGAAATCTGAGCAGACGCGCTTAAATGGCAAAACTCTGTGAACGAAAAAGATTTCAAATGAGAAAATATGAATAACGGAAGAAACAACGTTGAAAACTAAGTCCCGAGCAAAGAGTTATGCCCAAAACAAGTTTGGCGCAAACTAGGGCTAGAAACCCTAAAACTGGTAAACATCATCCAGGAGGAAATTCTAAGAGTCCGTGACTCGACGAAATGTAAAAATGAATACCATACAAGGATCCAAGCTCAAAACAAGGCATTGAGCAATAACTTTCATTAATTGCACAATGACCCCTCCAAAAAGTGAAAACTGCGAAACTGCCCCAGAATTAAAATATCTTCCAAGAGATATTTTCTTAGATACCCCTAAAATAAAATATCTTCAAAAGATATTTATGAAAAATACCCTAAGAAAAGAAGAAGTTCCCAAAGAACTTTGCATCCATGCCCCTATGGACACTGGGAGCAACCAGAGTACTTTTTCACGAAAGTAAAGATACGTATCTCATGGAAACCACTGAGAATGAAGATACATGAAGTCAGAAACCAACTCCGAACACAAGAAGTGTGGTTACGCAAACAGAGTGACAAATGAGGAAAAGACGGAATAGGGAAAAAGACAAAAAGTGAATAGTGTCAAAAAACAAAAAATGTGGAAATGACTCGGTCCTCAAAAGAAGTTGTCAATCCACAAAAAAGAGTCTCGAAAATCACTCCAGAGCACTCGAGATGACACTAATCGATAAGAAACCAAACTCAGAAGGGAAAAGACAACTGAAAAAAATTATCCGAAAAATCTGGGTCATTACATACTAATCGCACTACACGGTATTTATCATACTTAATAACCTCAAAATGACTAAACAACAAATCTCCCAATGACCACATAAACACGAGTCACCAAATTAGTAAAGCGTACTATCCTATACCCAGAACACAAATCTTCAAAACAAAATCATCAATAATCAATAGTCAGACACTTGGTCCTACCTATACACCTCGTCGCCCGAGACAAACCACCCGAATCCACACTGTCACACCTATACAACGTGCAATACCATACTCTCACTGTCCCTAACAAATCGAAGCAATCATTGACCTTTGACCTAACATCGTGCTAAAGAGGAACTGATTAAGGAGAAATGGTTGGCCAGGTCATTCTCATCATCGATTCGACCTCAACACAAACATCATTCCTGTCCTCAGGTCCAAAACTCAAACACAATCTCACATAGTCCATAAACAACCATAAGATCCACTCACTATCAATCCATCGCTCTACGTAATTTCAACAATTATACAATCACATACCTACTCTAAAAATTCTAATCATACCTAAATCACATAATTCATAACAAGTTAAAAATCCACACGTACGTCACCAAACGTCACAATCATCGACTCGCATAAAAGCTCTCAAATCTCTCACAACACCCATACCAGGTTGACAACTCCATAACATCATTCGATTCAATTATTACCTCGTCAAACATACAATATGACTATCGCATGCTTGAAATCTCAAAACCAAAATCAATCATTCCCATTATTCATCTACGGAATCCCACATTCATTTCTCTAGTTGCTTAGTACTCAAGCAACACCAATACTTATCCTCAAGGAACTGCTCGAATAAATCATCTCTAAAAATACCCAAGTATATGACTCACACCATATCACATCACCTAAGCATCCTCGAACGTACAATTCATGACACATCCCTTAGCCCTCACCACTAGTACCAGATATCGGAAACACACAATCCCTATTTGGCAACTCGTGCCTCATACGCCACCAGTCAGAACCACTTTTAGAATAAGCAAAACAAAAACCAAAGACTCCACTTCCCTCCGTGGGAGTGAGTCAACCTATTCAACCAAACCTTTGCCAATGAACTTTAACAGCATAACAAACCAAACATGGGTCCGCCCACCTGTGAACGTGCACAACTCCTAAATGGTGAACAAGACTTCCAACCAACGACGTCCTTAGGGACTAGCACAAACAGAAAGGGTAACGAACTCCATTCTCACGAGAGACTAACGACTTGCACCTGAATCTACCCGACACCCTATCACACGCTACTCACCAATCGTCCAACCGTTGACACCCAATCTCACCTGAGATGAACTTATCTCCTTACACACAAGGAGAAGAATCAAATGGATACCCGAACAGAACTGCGAACTCAAATCTAGGCAATTTCGCCACTAACGGACTGTTATACAGTATTAACACCGAAACCTCGCATACGATACTCCGCAACACCTATGATAACCAAAACCAATCAGATAAGAGCATCAACGCTCATGACACACCAACACTAGAAATAATTACAGCCCTTTAGACATCACATCCCGTTCCATCTAGAACCCGTCACTTTTAAATGAGAACCTTTATACTATACGATGACATTAGATCACCCATTCCATCTCTTCCTTCCCAGATAATACTGCCTCGATCACCGTGCACACAAGACCCGTGACCTTAGTCACAACAACCCACTAACTCATCAAAAGAAAAAGGTGCCTATCTAGCAACATCGTCCTTACTGGCTCTAAAAGACTAAACAGTTCATAATCGCCTCGACTAACGCATAACCCCATCACCTACCTGACAACACGCAACAAACAACAAACAACTCATAATTTCTAATCTATCCTCGCATCATACCTTAAACTGTCTCGTTTATCAGTACTAAACATTATGCCACAACACCTCTACTACCATTATCCTCAAATGACAGCTCAAACCTCTCATCCCATCAGATCATCAAGCCACTACCAAATGATTCTTCCTCAAGCATCCTTAAGATAACACTATCATAACAAGGGAATATGCCTCACTCTCGATACCTCCCACAACAACCACTACTTACCACTAGAAAAGAATCTCTATACGGCAATACCATGCCGACATATCCCAAAAGGAAAAATGGGCACAAAGACCAGAATGCTCCATACCCAACCGTCTCTTCAAAACTATCTACAACACAATCAGTCACTAACACTTAATCGGTTACTCTGACCATTCTCCCCAAGACAACCTACATACTCAGCCAAAGAAACCTTAAGCCCTACCATCAATACGATCACTTTCCCTCTTTACCATTCCTCAGAATACCCTTGGCCCCGACAAAAGTCAAATGGGGTTACCAACTAAACCTACGAGATCACCCTCATCCCAATTATTTTAATCATCAGTCTATCTCTTCGGATCCTCGAACAACTAGCACTTCAATGACCCCATACTACTTGTCTTATCATGTAACCCTGCACTACACAGCTAAAACTAACCACTATACGCCACCTCGAGATTCTCTAGAAAACCGTGCCAACCCATAACCCCGCTCATCGACCAAGCCATGTAATTGACTCACCAGTTAATTACCCACAACATACTTTGTAACTCTCCAAAATGGGGATCACCCTTTAAAAAACAAGTCTCTAAAACAAACTCTTACAAGACCACGGAATGATCTACATCCTGCAACCGGTCTTATGTCACCATAGACCTACAGAGTCCAACAAGTCCCTACGATAGTCAACCAACACGTTTCCTCGGACCGTACCAGAACACCCAAAATACACGTCTAAAACCTATAGACCACATTCGTGACTCGAGCAACCTTTATCACACCCACCACAAATCGATTCAAAAATAACTTCCGCACCAAACCATGACCCAAGTCACAAACACTAACCCCCCTAAAGTCATACCTTTTGTGATACCTCTCAGATCCAAGACACGGGTTAATCAGGCCCAGGCCCAAACCCGAGGGAATATCAAACAATTTAAAGTATTTTAAATCGAACACATAATAGAAAAATAAAGAATTTAAATATAAAATCCTCCAATGATAAATAACCAATTAATTCTCCAAAAACCTTTAATGATAATTAATAAATTAACTCTCCAAAACCTTCAAGGTTACAACTTGGGAATCCAAAGAGTGGACCCCTAAACCAAAACTCCAACTGAAACTGAAAACTGAAAATAGATAATGCTAGAAACATCGAGAGAAATCCTACGTAAATAGATGAATACGAAACTATCCTCGACCAGCACGATCAAGCTCTAAGGCTGGAACCGTCCTGTACTTGAAAAGAATAATAGAAGAGTGGCTCAGACCCACGAGCAAGTTCTAATCTAACTGTAATCCATACAGTGACCCGATACGCAGATACACCCTAGATACCTCAGAATATCTATTTAGTCCATACATACATATATCCACACTAAAGGACATTCACTGGACTATAATAGGGGTCTCAACCTGAATAGAAGGTAACATGCGAAAACGCACCCAAAGGTGGGCATGAGTACCTAGACCTAACAGGGTACACCTACCTACTATATCCAGTTACGCATCCACTGCATATACGCACCCCAACCAATGAGCCTGAGACTCAAGCTCATCTCGTGGTACCATAATCATATATCTAAAGTCCGTCCAAATCCAGAGTATGTCATTCAATTATTCATTGAGGTAACATACAAAACACAGTCCAGTTAGTCGTTCAACTTATTTAGCTGATATGACTTAACACAATTTAGGATTCAATATTTTACAATCCATTCCTTTAATCCGATAGGTTAGGTCTTAGCATTTTGAGCTACACCATCCCTAGTATGCCACCGTCCCATACCGGTGCATACAATCCTCCACATCCATATAAGTTACAAAACCAAGATAACAATTCAGCAATATAAATCCAAATTCATAATCCAGTTACCAACCATAACCCAAATAATTGCAGAATATGGTATAACATTTCAGGAAGTTCAGTTAAAAACATACTCCAGTTAATTGCAAAATAAGATTTAATAATTCAACAATTAAATTTCACAACCATTATCCAGTCCAAATCCAAAGTTGCGTTAATTGCAAAGTAATGTGTGACATTACAACAATTAAATCCAAAGTAAAAAAATCCAGTTTAAAGGAAACCAAGTAAACTATAAAATTATGAACCGTAGTTTAGTAACTAAAATCTGAAAACATGCATAGGTCAAAACTAATCAATACCTGACCCTATCATGCATTTAAAACAATTTTATAAACATATTAGATCCCACTGGAATGCCCAAAAATAAGCTTAATCATACTCCAGTTAATAGCAAAATAAGATTTAATAATTCAACAATCAAATTTCACAACCATTATCCAGTCCAAATGCAAAGTCGCGTTAATTGTAAAGTAATGTGTGACATTATAGCAATTAAATCCAAAGCAAAAAAAATCCAGTTTAAAGGAAACCAAGTAAACTACAAAATTATGAACAGTAGTTTAGCAACCAAAATCTAAAAACATGCATAGGTCAGAACTAATCAATACCTGACCCTATCATGCATTTAAAACAATTTTATAAACATATTAGATCCCACTGGAATACCCAAAAATAAGCTTAATCAATTAAGTCTTCATCCATCCTATAACCGTATACAATGTGCACAAATTTTACACGGTTTATTCCATTAATTTAGAGGTAATATTTAATCAATTAAAAGTCTTATCAACACCCAAGATTAACTTTTTAATCACTCTGGAGAGTCCCATAATTTTCCAAAACAGTTCAGACACTCAACCGTTTCAAAAAAAAAAAAAAAATGCGTCAAAAACCATTACAGGAAGCCATTTTGGGGTGGAACCTGCTCCAAAACTTTGGGAGCATGCTCCAATCAGCCTGGAGCCGGCTCCACTACTCTTGGAGCTGGCTCAACATGTGTGGGAGCTGTCTCCCACTTCTATGGAGCTGGCTCTCACCTCCTTGAGAGCCGTCTTCAACCGCTGCAACTCCTGTAACCTTCCGCATCATCTCCGGTCACCCCCAAGCTGTCTATTTGGTTTTAAAATAGTTCCTAAGGGTCCTAACTATGTTCAGTATAATCCCCATGATGTGTTTACAGCAGTTGAAATTAAATACAAAAACTACCAGTTATACAGACTAAGCATGTTTTAAGAATACCACTGAAAAACAGACATGCATGAATTGTATTTTATCAGATTACCACACATATATATATCATCAATATGGCATATAATATACATGTAAACTCAGTTACTCATTAATTAAATCCTAGAGACTATCTAGGTGCACAGAACACAAGCCACAGGGAAAGAGGAAGAAAAGAACTTGCCTGTGATTTCAATTATGAAATCTCGGCGTCGTGTCCACTGTTCTGGCAACACGGAACTATTGTCTACCCTCATCTTACATCTGCTCTTCCTTTCTCCTCAATCGAATCCCACACCAAACGTGCTCTGCTCTCTCAAAACCTCACTCTGTATCTCTCTGTCTTTACAGAACTCAGTTTACGTCTAAAGGCTAAGTGTTATGATCGTAAGCCCTAGATTTATTGTCATGGTGTATTTATAAGCTTTAATCCCTAAAACCCTAATCCTTGTAAGATTAGAGACAGAGCTCAACTGGGCCGATAAACCACCCTCGTTATAAACCTCGTCGGCTTCCACCTGTGGGACTTCTAACAGAAACCCTAATCGTGATAATACAAAAATGTCCCTAATTTAACAACCGAATAATAAAACAGTGAAATACAAATAAAATAATATAATTAACAAGTAACAGAAAATATCACACAACAATTAACAATTTAAATAAATAACAATGCACATGAAACCATTAAATTAAAAAAAAAAAATCAATTAATAAATGCAAGTAAACAATTAAACCACCATAAAGAGCAATTAAACAAATAAAAACCAACAAAATATAAATTAAAATGTTGAGACTATCCTTTTAAATTTAGGGGTATTACATTCTTCCCCCCTAACAAAAGGAATTCCGTCCTCGGAATTCGCTCTTACCTTCTTCTAATATTTCAGGAAACTGCGAGCGAATAACATCCTCCCGTTCCCAAGTAGACTCAGCCTCATTGTGATGACTCCACTGGACATGAACCAAAGGGATAACCTTATGACGAAGGATTTGATCCCGACGGTCGACAATACAACACGGTGGCTCCAAATAAGTTGCATCCGGCTGCAACTCAATCTCCTCAATATCGATATGCTGATATCGATCCTCATCTTGCAGAAATTTTCACCACATGGAAACATGGAATACGTTGTGTACACGATCCAAATTATCCGAAAGTGCCAACCGATAAGCGACAGCTCCAACTCGATCCGTAATCATAAATGGACCGACAAACCACGGTGACAACTTCCATTTCTTCCCAAAGCGTATTACACCCTTCATAGGCAATACTTTGAGTAGAACCTGATCCCCAACCTGAAACTCCAAAGCACGTGTGCGACGATCCGCATAACTCTTCTGCCTACTCTGGGCAGTGCGCATGCGATCTTGAATAAGAGCAATCTTTTCGGAAGTATCCTTAATGAACTCTGGACCTAAAAATCTGCTCTCGCCAACCTCCATCCAACAAACAGGCGATCGGCACGGTCGGCCATATAACGCCTCAAATGGTGCCATCCCAATAGTCTTCTGAAAACTATTATTATAAGCAAACTCCACAAGCGGTAAGTAATCCTCCCAGTGGCCCTTGAAATCAAGAACACAAGACCGAAGCATATCCTCCATAATCTGATTCACCCTCCAGTCTGTCCATCAGTCTGAGGATTATAAGCAGTAATAAGGTGTAATTCTGTACCCAAAGCCTGCTGAAAACTCTTCCAAAACCCTGACACAAAGCTCAAATCCTTGTCCGATATAATAGACAGCGGAATTCCATGTAGCTTTACAATCTCAGAAATGTGAAGTCCCGTCAACTTCTCCGAAGTGAAATCAGTACGAATAGGCAAGAAATGAGCTGATTTCGTCAATCTGTCCATAATGACCCAAATGGAATTGTGATCCTTAAAGGAATTTGGCAATCCTTCCACAAAATCCATAGAAATACTCTCTCATTTCCACTCCGGTATTGGCAGTGGCTGTAGGGCTCCAGGCGGTCTCTGATGATCAATCTTAACCATTTGACAAGTAGTACACTGAGAAACAAAAAAAGCAATGTCCCTCTTCATACCTGCCCACCAAAACTGCCGCTTCATATCTTAATACATCTTATCGCCTCCTGGATGAACAGAAAACTCAGAGTGGTGAGTCTCAGTCATCACATCCTTCCTCAAATCATCAGCAGAAGGTACCACTAACCGTCCCTTGTACCTTAAACCTCTATCAGCCCCAATATAGTAAAATGGAACCTCGCCGGAAGCTATCTCTGCAACTTTATCAATGCACTGCTGATCTGCGAGTTGTGCCTTCAAAACCTTGAGAATGATAGAAGGTGTTACTACCATACAAGCCATGAACGCATCCGACAATTCATCCACCTTCTTCAACGCATTCCACTCAGTAGTGAACAGAGCAGAAAGATTACCAATAGGTCGGCGACTGAGTGCATCTGCCAACATATTCGCTTTCCTTGGATGATACTGTATAGAAAATGATAGTCTTTTACAAACTCCAACCATTTGCGCTGTCTCATATTCAGTTCCCGCTGAGTGAACAAATACTGCAGACTCTTGTGGTCGATGAATAATCTGAAGGACTCACCCAACAGATAATGCCTCCAAATACGTAAGACAAAGACCACAGCTGCTAATTCCAAATCATGTGTTGGATAATTAAGCTTATGAGGCTTAAGCTTCTGAGATCCATAGGAAATCGGTCATTCCTCCTGCATCAAAACACATCCAAGACCCTGCAACGAAGCATCCGTGTAAACAAGATACTCGATCCCTCTCTAAGGAGTAGCCAGAACTGGTGCAGAAGTCAACTTCCTTTTCAGCTCATCAAAAGCTCACTGATAGTGCTCATCCCACACGAACTATACACCCTTCTTGGTCAGATGAGTGAGTGGTCCTGCTATCTTGGAGAACCCCTGGATGAACCGACGATAATATCCTGCCAAACTGAGAAAACTCCGAATCTCGGTAGGTGAAGTAGGCTGACCCCACTCTACCATAGTTAAAACCTTGGCTGGATCAACCGCTATCCCCCCTTCTGACACCACGTGACCCAGAAACTTCACTTCCCGCTGCCAAAATTCACACTTCTCGAACTTGGCGTATAACTGGTGCTCACGAAAAATCTGCAAGACTATGCGAAGATGTCTAGCATGATCATCCTTCGACCGAGAATAGATCAACCTTTAATCCGATAGGTTAGGTCTTAGCATTTTGAGCTACACCATCCCTAGTATACCACCGTCCCATACCGGTGCATACAATCCTCCATATCCATATAAGTTACAAAACCAAGATAACAGTTCAGCAACATAAATCCAAATTCATAATCCAGTTACCAACCATAACCCAAATAATTGCAGAATATGGTATAACATTTCAGCAAGTTCAGTTAAAAACATACTCCAGTTAATTGCAAAATAAGATTTAATAATTCAACAATTAAATTTCACAACCATTATCCAGTCCAAATCCAAAGTTGCGTTAATTGCAAAGTAATATGTGACATTACAACAATTAAATCCAAAGTAAAAAAAATCCAGTTTAAAGGAAACCAAGTAAACTATAAAATTATGAACCGTAGTTTAGCAACCAAAATCTAAAAACATGCATAGGTCAAAACTAATCAATACCTAACCCTATCATGCATTTAAAACAATTTTATAAACATATTAGATCCCACTGGAATACCCAAAAATAAGCTTAATCATACTCTAGTTAATTGCAAAATAAGATTTAATAATTCGACAATTAAATTTCACAACCATTATCCAGTCCAAATCCAAAGTCGTGTTAATTGAAAGTAATGTGTGACATTACAGCAATTAAATCTAAAGTAAAAAAATCCAGTTTAAAGGAAACCAAGTAAACTACAAAATTATGAACCGTAGTTTAGTAACCAAAATGTAAAAACATGCATAGGTCAAAACTAATCAATACTTGACCCTATCATGCATTTAAAACAATTTTATAAACATATTAGATCCCACTAGAATGCCCAAAAATAAGCTTAATCAATTAAGTCTTCATCCATCCTTTAACCGTATACAATGTGCACAAATTTTACACGGTTTATTCCATTAATTTAGAGGTAATCTTTAATCAATTAAAAGTCTTATTAACACCCAAGATTAACTTCTTAATCACTCTGGAAAGTCCCATAATTTTCCAAAACAGTTCAGACAGTCAACCGTTTCAAAAAAAAAATGCGTCAAAAACCATTACAGGAAGCCATTTTGGGGTGGAGCCTGCTCCAAAACTTTGGGAGCAGGCTCCAATCAGCCTGGAGCCGGCTCCACTACTCTTGGAGCCGGCTCAACATGTGTGGGAGCCGGCTCCCACTTCTATGGAGCCGGCTCTCACCTCCTTGAGAGCCGTCTTCAACCGCTGCAACTCCTGTGACCTTCTGCATCGTCTCCGGTCACCCCCAAGCTGTCTATTCGGTTTTAAAATAGTTCCTAAGGGTCCTAATTGTGTTCAGTATAATCCCCATGATGTGTTTACAACAGTTGAAATTAAAAACAAAAACTACCAGTTATACAGACTAAGCACGTTTTAAGAATACCACTGAAAAACAGACATGCACGAACTGTATTTTAACAGATTACCACACATATATATATCATCAATATCGCATATAATATACATGTAAACTCAGTTACTCATTAATTAAATCCTAGAGACTATCTAGGTGCACAGAACACAAGCCACAGGGAAAGAGGAAGAAAAGAACTTACCTGTGATTTCAATTATGAAATCTCGGCGTCGTGTCCACTGTTCCGGCAACACTGAACTATTGTCTACCTTCCTCTTACATCTGCTCTTCCCTTCTCCTAGGTTCGACCTTGAAACCTCAATCGAATCCCACACCAAACGTGCTCTGTTCTCTCAAAACCTCACTCTGTATCTCTCTATCTTTACAGAACTCAGTTTACGTCTATAGGCTAAGTGTTATGATCGTAAACCCTAGACTTATTGTCATGGTGTATTTATAAGCTTTAATCCCTAAAACCCTAATCCTTGTAAGATTAGAGACAGAGCTCAACTGGGCCTATAAACCACCCTTGTTATAAACCTTGTCGGCTTCCACCTACGAGACTTCTAACAGAAACCCTAATCGTGATAATACAAAAATGTCCCTAATTTAACAACCGAATAATAAAACAGTGAAATACAAATAAAATAATATAATTAACAAGTAACAGAAAATATCACACAACAATTAACAATTTAAATAAATAACAATGCATATAAAACCATTAAATTCAAAAAAAAAAAAATCAATTAATAAATGCAAGTAAACATTTAAACAAATAAAAACCAACAAAATAAAAATTAAGATGTCGAGACTATCATTTTAAAATTAGGGGTATTACACCTTTCTCCCACGAAACGCTCACTTGTACACTTGACCTCCATGGTCACAAGAACCCATACATCGATGCATGAAACTCACACACAATATAGACACCAGTACCATGAAATACGAGCTTGTTCTAAAGTTGTGCTTTCAGCACTGCACAAAATGCACCAAGAAGATTAGGATGACCCCACACTAAATAGCTCAATCCACGAGCTAGAAGTCCAAGCTGAGTTCGATAAGAATCGGCACCCAAATAACCCTGTAGCAACCGAACTCCTCACCTACTCAGGTCAAAACTCACACAACCATCTATACCGCAACAAGTACTCTACCGTACTAGCAACCATCCCATACTCAATCGTATGCACACCCATGAACACATATTATAATAACCGTACCCCATAATTGTCATCTTATCATAATTAACATGTTTTCAAATCACGTATACACTTCATTTACATATACTGGCATTTAAACACGTAAGCACTTAGCAAATAAGCATGTCTTTCAAAATGTGAAACATTTAAACATGTAACAAGTAAGCATGCTTCATAAAATAGTAAGCACATAAACATAAACACGTAATCAATGCAGGTTAACCTTCCACCTGTCATGGCAAGCCATTACTAGTCGTCCGAAAGGTATTCGAACCTAACGCTCTGATACCAAATTTGTAACGACCCGAACCCGGGGGTTCGATTTGTTTACTGGGTCCTTACCAGCACCCGAGGTCGTCTAAGGGCACTATGGTAAATTCTAAGGTCAATACATAATATACGTACCATCCCAAGGCTTATACAAAACAAATGAGATCACAAATACAAAAGATGATAAAACAATCTACTAACCCATTCAAACCTATGGAGGAACGTCGTCCGCCACTTCCTCCCGTGACCTAAAAAATGTAATAATATGATGGGGTGAGCTTCACAGTTCAGTAGGTAATGCTTAAAACATCAGTTTTAGACTCCTTTGAGCCAACAACCAAAGAACACGAAAAAGATGTTAGGATCATACATGGGGAATTATCAAAATCACAAACCATAACATTTTATTTTTTAAAAAATATCATCACATAATTAGTCATAATCATAGGTGCCAAAATGCCATGAAATGCAATGCATTGCATAACCGTCCCGAGCTTGGTCTCACACTAACCCCAAATCCCCACCTACGCTAACTGACTTTACCGAGCCGGGATTGACACTCTTAGTCTCAACTTTTTTACGCCCTATATTGGGCCACGCTTACTCTAGGTCACATTAGCTACTAACTGCGTTTACCGAGCCGGGATTGACACTCTTAATGTCAACTTTTTCACGCCCTACATCGGGCCGCGCCCACTCTAGGTCAAGTTAGCCCTGGGCTCGTGATACCCGGTTCGTTTCTAAATCATTTTCTCACAATCCCCTTTCAATCACATTTCTTTGCAAGAATCATTTCAACCTCACTTTTCCCAAACCATGCCCATGCCATGAATGGAATCATGCATGAATGAAATTGACAATACACATGCTTGCATTTTACCAACTTAATCATACATACTTCTTATCGTCATCATATATATATATATATATATATATATATATATATATATATATATATATATATATAACCTTAAGAGAACAATTCAATGCTGGCATGCTCATTAAACAACTTTGCAGCTAAACACATATATATACACAATTAACATCATTTAGATCATGTTTCGCCACAAAACATGTAAACACATAATCAATAATTCAATCCCGATATACTTCATTTTAAGCATGCTTAGCAATAAATTAAATAACGAACTCAACTGAAGTCAAAACGTAACGGCTTAGACATCCCTACCTCAAAAGTAGCCAAAATGCATCCCCGGCCGGAAAAATCAACGTTGGTCAACGCTGTCAATACCGGTCAACAAAAGTCAATGCTGGTTAACAGCGGTGAAACAAAAAACTGTTTGGTGGGAATGTAGCCGTCGACAAAGAGATTCTACTATTCCAAAGGCTCAGCTCCAGAATCCGATTGCAAGTGGCCCAAAACCCCTTCCGAAGCCTTAAATCTGAAAACTTCAAAAATTCATAAAATAATCACCGCTCCTCGAAAAATTAAATCCTTTGATTATGTGATAGAGAATGACGAGATGGACATTTTCTGTCAAGAAATCAAGACCAGAAACCCAACCGATTGGCCGGAAGATGGAGGAGAAAAATTAAAGCTCAAAGAAAAAGAAAATAAAAGAAAACAAAAGGGAGAGAGAGAGAGACTTCCTGTGGGAGATAGAAACTGAGGCTGAAATGTTTAGCCAAATGGCCTTAAGGCCACTAAAATGAGTAACAAGTGGGTCCCATCACAAAAAAAATCTTACATTTTTAGTATTAACACACACACACACACACACACACACACACACACACATATATATATATATACACTAAACATTTTTTACAACCACTCAAATAACCATGTAACAAAGTAAATGAGCACAAAATAATGATGTATGAAATACCACTAACCCGCAACATAGTCCTTGTACTCAATGACTCCGGTAGCGAGTCCCACCTGGACCTCCCGTTTCAAAAACCGAAAAAATGCCGAAATGGCAACCAATACATTTTCAAGAGTCCTGAACTCAAAGAAATGCTCCAACCAACCTGGGAACATACTCGGCACACCCCACGACGTCTGACACGTTAAACGAGACAAGAATTAAAATAATCTAGAAAAAATTAGGAAAAAAATTCCAAAAATGGAAAAATAAAAAATCAAGATCATTACACTATGTTAGCAGGACAGTTAGTATATGTATAATTTTCAACTTTAAATAATTATATGAATTACCTATTGGAATTGTTAATCAATTTAGAATTCTAAAATCATGAAAATGTAGGAACAAATTGGGTAGTTATATGAATTTCGAAGTGGAGAACATAAAAGTAACTTGTGATGTATATGTATTTAAATCCTTATGCTTGGTTTATCAGACCTGCATTTATAAAGAAATATCGAAAAAAGTATGGTTTAACAGTAAAAATCAAGATGCCTTTAAAAAGACAAATAAAGAGTAAAGCTAGGGATGCATGGAACTCAATGAGAAGTGAAGAGAAAGCTTCTTATTTTGAGGAAAAAAGTTGACTTGAAATGGAGTTTCGAATGTCTGGAATAAAGTTGGAAATAATTTGAGAAAAAAGGTAATGTGATAAATTGAAGTGTTTGTATTTATTGCATATAATATATATTTGAAATTTCAATGTTAATGTTATTAGTTTTTGAATGGTTTAGAAGAAGCAAGAATACAAGATTAAGACAAATTTCCACCGAAGCTTTATTCTGAAATTCATAGAAATAGTTTCAAAACTGAACTCTGAGAAGATGAAGGATGTGGAGGATATTGGTTTTGGATTGCAGTTGAACCTCAAGTGTTTGCATTTGTTGACTACACTCTTCAACTACTTGATAGAACATTTTGAGGTTGACAAATGTTGCATAAAACTATAGGACAATCAGTTTATGCCCATAAATACACTTGATGTGAATAACATTTTTGGGTTACCTGCTGATATTGTGCCAGTGCCTACATCTCGTCATTATTAAGCGGACTAGATAGAAGAAGGTGGATATCGGGATGCCTTGTTTGTAGGCGATTTGATGAAGAGGGTTCAAGAATGTGAAAATGGAGATGATTTTAAAAGAGCCTTTGTATTATTTGCATGTGCAGTTGTACTAACCCCTAACGGTTGTTATCATGCGCATGTACAAGAATTACTGGCAGTTGACAATGTGAAAGCAATCAGGTATTACAACTGCTGCACGCATGTGCTAGACTATTTGGTGGACAATTTGGGTGATGGGACGTTGAAAAGAGAGTATGTTGGTTGCTTGCTTTTCTTGCTCGTATATAAGTTTAAATTTAACTCCATTTGCAAATTGAAACTTATGAATTTAATTTGTTTCCTATATAATATGTATTATGTCTACTTTGTTATTTTGTTTCATACAAAATAGCTAGTTTATTTGATGAGACGTCAAGTGAAGTACCCATGCTATCTTACTGGAGATACAAACAACCTAGGTTATTGGGAGGATGGCCTCGTATGTGATCGTTTAAAATGGGAGGAATAGATGGGAGGTTTTGGAAATGGTCAGGTATTGTACTATTTGTTAGCTACGTTGCAAATTTAAGTGGTTGAGTATATTTATTTTATCATTCCAACATCATCTACAAGAATAATTACACATTGTGCATAATTTGAAATTGTAACAATTGATCACACTTTGGGGCAAAGAATATCTGAGCAATGCCAATGTTGGTCCAACTGAATGTGGTTCGTTCCAATCCAATGCTGAAGAAGGGAATGGTAGTTATTCTGACAATGAAATGGAGGTAAATATATATATTTTAATTGTGACGACCCTGGATTTTACAAACCCAGTGCGTCCTATGACAACCTGAAACGGATCCAAAAATGCAAAAGCAAAATAAAAACAAGTCGTTAGAGATGTACTTCATCCCTAAGACATGAGAATGGCTTACCGAGGAGTCCTGTGATTCCGCGGAAGCAAGACCGAAGCTAGGGTTTCAAAACCCTCCAAGAAATGGACCAAGGGTAAAATAGTCATTTCAAGCTGAAATGGGTGCCACCATGCACACAATTGGGTAGACAACAAAAAATTAACAAAGATAGACTCAAGAACCACTTAATTCAGAGTCTGGACGACAAAGATATCAAATCCCAAAGTCAAAGGAAGAGAAACCCCAAAAGAATCCCATCCCGGTTTGAACCAAATCCTGACACTACCTAACTAAAACTTGAATATCTCGAGATACAAGTGGAATCTAAAACTATAATTGGTACCATTGGAAATCTTATTTTGACGCGATCAGTTTAGACTCAAGAACAGACCATATATATGTTAATTTGAAGTCGGAGGGTCAAAGCTGAGTCAACCTGAAAAGGGGCTTGGAGCGCTCATCCAAGAGTTATGAACGCTCGTCCAAGAAATCGTATCGGATGAGTGCTCATCCAATATTCGTGTGACACTCGCAGTTAGGCCTGAGCCCACTGCCCAAAATTGGAGCGCTAGTCTGTTTCCGACGAGCGCTCGTCCGATGCCTAATACACTAGACCAATTAACTTGAAATGTGATTTTAAGGCCTTCAAGGGACTTTTTTGGAAAAAAAAAATTGTGAAGTGATCCCCCTAAAATCATGTTTTCGGGTCAACCATGTCAAGGCGGGAATTTGTTTTTCAAGGGAAATACCCAAAATGCCCTTTAAAACAGAATACGCAAGAAAAATGTGAAATGAGTCTATAGGAGGATCATTTCACCAAGGAAAGGGTTTTTCCATGAAAGTGATCATGCACGCAGATAAAGCTTACCTATTAGGATGCGCTACAATGATCCACGGCATAAAAAAACCACCGATACAAAATATGACCTATCTAAACCCCAATGCGTTAAAAATGCCTTTTAAAGGCAAACAATGCAACAATCGGACCTAAATGCAATCAAAAGACCATTTGGCCCTTGGTCACATGTCATGCGTAATAAATGAGTGCTACTCAATGTGCTCATGCACATTTTGCACCACTCGAATTGAAAATAGATTGCTATAACCTCGGATTTTCCTAATATTGCCCTAAAAGCATTATATGGAACCAAAATGTAAAAATGAGAACTGAATGGTGTTTGCCCCATGGCCACACCTCATACATATTAAATGGATACCAAATAATAAATTTCATACATAATGCACACTTTTGTGCAAAAATGATATGTTAAAACCATTGATTTTCATACTATTCTCATTTAAGGTAAAATTCAACATTTATTACATTTATGTGATTTCAAATAAAGTTTGGCCCTTGGCCACATATCATATACATGAAATGAATGTCAAAAGTGTACTTAGGCACACACTACAAGTATCAAGGTGAAAATGACATTTTGGCCTAACTATGCAATATAACTTAAAATGGCAAAACGATGCATGCTAACACTTGCATGCTCGTTAAAATACATCAAATCACATCAAAATATACAAGGTAACCTAGGGATGTTATGCAAATCAAACCAAGGTATCCGTACCTGAAAAATAACCCAATAACTTAGGGTGAGTAAACAAGTTACTCGTAGGAAAAAGTGCATGCATATATCTTAAAGTTTCAAACGCCATGCAAGTTCAACATAGATCGTCACAAGGGATCATTCCTCCCAACGTCTATGTTCCAAGGTGAACTAGGGGATCATCTTAAGCTACGCTAGCAATTGAAATGAAGACAACATACAAGAAATAGGATTAATGAGGATAATCAAGAAACTCATCCTGCATCATTGACTTTAAATACGATTACTGAGGATAAACTCCCTACTTTGACTATACAACAAGGAATCAACCACAACCGCAAGTGTACGAACAAACACCTAATGCATAAGTTTCCAAAATACCGTTCAAATATCAAATAATCAGACCACTCAAGCTCATTGGACACGTAGTCTTGAACTAAATACGACACTGCTCATAACAACTCATAACATTTCGTAAAAGCATTACCATTTCCCAGAAACATCCATTCTACACGGTCTCACATCCAAATAACACATTTAACTCCAATTTACACGACACACTGCGTCCTGCCCTAATCACCTTCCATTAATCACATGAAACGATCATTAACCTTTGACCCGACATTCTGTTAACGGTTGACCAAACTCAAAAAGAATAGTTGGCTAGGACACTCCTCCCCATCAGTCCATCCCTGACATTCATGTCGTTCTTGTCTTTAGGTCGGAACCCTAATCATCGCTCTCATACAACTCTAAGGGGAAGAATAAACATTGCACTTACAATCCTCTAAATCCCCAAGCTCCTAGAGCTCACAATAAACATGAGGTGTCATGATCCAGTGACTACACACACAGGCTCCCAAAACCATCTTATGACAACCCAAAACATTTCTCTAGGAAGTTCACATACGTGAATCCTCAAGAACGAAAGCAACCACTATAACTAATCCCTAAGTCAAACGACCTTTTGCACACATTGTCACTACAACGAGACTCTAAGGGAAACATAATGCTTCCTCGACAACTCACATTATATACTCGAATGGTTCCAAATCTGAAGCAAGTGTCACCAAAGCAAGGGCTTCACTTCCTTTCATGGAAGTAAGCCAACTAATCCCAACCAAATCCACACTGGAGACTCTCAACAAGGAGGGAACTCTATAGAAGTCCGCCCATCTGCTGGCATGCATAACTCCTATATGGAGAAACAACACTCAAAATGTGACGGCCCAAGTTTTTCAACCCGGTGCGTCAGTGATGAACCGAAAGATGACCCGATAATGGATCTGAAATGCGGAAGCAAAAGATAAACAATAGTCTCTAGAGATACAACATGACTCTAAGACACCATTATGACCCTCAACGAGGTCACGGAACCCAAAGGAATCAAATGCGGAAGCAACGTTTTCAAAAACGAACAAGAATGAACCTAGGGGCAAAAACACCATTTCTAACTTAAAATTGGGTGCCACCGAGCATACCATTGGAAAGACAATGAAAAATTAATGAATTTAGACTCAAGAATCACTTGATTTGGAGTCCGGATGAAGAAAATATGGCTAACGGAAGAAGAAAGGGCAAAACAGTCAAAAAGGTGGCAACGTCTAGCCGGTTACCAAGCCTTCCTAACCGGTTAGGAGACAATTTCAACCAAAACACTGCCCATGCACATGTAACCGGTTACGAAACCCCTTCTAACCGTTTACATGTGAAAGAGGCAGAATGGGCAGCCCAAAAACCTGGCAGTAGGGGTTTTTTCGGAAAAAATAAAAATTTGAGGGCCTAGATGACATTTTCTGGAAAAATACAAAGAATAAACTCCCCTCAAAATCGAGTTTTCTACATAATTTCCAAGAAAAATCAAAAAATACGAATGTGAAATGCCTAAAATGCCCTCCCAAGAAAACTGGTCCAGAGGGTCCAAAAAGCTGCTAAATGGAAAAATAGAAGCTGAACTTCGGAATAGATTTCCGATGCCAAAACGACATTTTATGGAAAAACACGAAGAAGAAACCCCCCCTAAAATCAAATTTTCTAAGCGACTATGTAAAGAATGGAATTTATTTCCCAAAGTAAATTTCCAAAATACCCTTAGGTCAGATTATGTAACAAAAGTGTAAAATGAGTCCGTAGGAGGTTCATTTCACCAAAGAAGAAGCTTTGCCCGGAAACGACCTGCACACAAACGTAACTTACCTAGTAAGATGTGCTACAATGGTCTATGGCCTAAAAATATGGCCGATGCAAAATATGACCCCTCAACGGCCAAAATGCCAAAAATGTAATTTGGAATGAAAACTTGGAATTCAAAACTATGAAATGACTTCAAAATACCGTTTGGCCTTAGGCCACACCTCATACATGTTAAATGAATTCTATATAACGAATTTCATACGCAATACACGCTCCAGTGTAAAATAGCATACTAAAACGCATGAATTTCATATAATCTCATTAAGGGCAAAAATCAACATCCATGACATAAATGTGATTCTAAAAGAAGTTTGGCCCTTGGCCTCATGTCATATACATAAAATGAGAATCAAAAGTGTGCTTAGGCACATATTACAAGTTTCAAATCAAATATACACATTTGACAATTAAGACTACAATTGGCATTCCGAGCCAACCTTCACAAAAATGGAAGTCTTCAAGTCCACAAATCATCCAAGCATAATGGAAATCTCAACTTTAATTCTTGTATCTAAAATATGCCCCACTATCGTAGGGGTGAGTAACATAAAGTTACTCGTAGGAAATGAGCATGCATCGACCTACATTTTGCAAGTTTGCATGATTTAATTATTGTGGTTCATTCCACCTAACGTCTATGTCAAGGTGAGACTCAAGGAGCATCCTAGCTACCTAAGATCATTTCTAGCATCAATCACCTCATTTATGCAATTTTAGCAACATAGGGTCATGCTTACACAAAGCAGCAACATATGAGCATGCTTACACAAAGCAACAACATATAGATTCTCAAGGTTATCTACTTGAAGTCTAAAATGCAACATCAACTAAATATAAAAATTTAGCATAATTAGAATATCTAATACCACACATCAAGACATAGATTCTCTAGGTTATCAACTAGAAATCTAAAAGTGTGAAATCAACTAAATATATCAATTTAGTATGGATGTACTTAACAACATCAAAATCGCCAATAGCCAAAACCACAAGTCAACAAGGTAAACATGATTGTCAACTTGGAATTGAATGCGAAAACAAATAGTGGAAGACTTGGACATCACGCTCGGAATTCTGCCGAGACCTCAATGGTTATTCCGGGCACTAACCCGCAGGGAAGACCACCCTAAATACGCACTATCTCAATGACTGAGAGGACTCACGTCCCCGTACTAGAGCCAAACCCTAGCCATCTCAACTCAACAATATTCCAAGATTCCAAAATAAGCCAAATACGTTCATAACTTATACATATTACTACTATATAGTAACAAGTTAGCAATATAACTCTCAATTGTGCATAATAAGCATTTCATATCTATAATACTACGAAATCACAAGCCAACAATATATTCATATAGAAACATACTCTCATGAATATAAATTTAACAACAATGTCCTTCAATGCATATAACACAATCAAGTGAATACTTCACAAGTCTAAATCTATGATCTTAAAATAAAAGCGTCTTCTAAAACATGATTAAATCCATGGATAAACAAGATAGAATCTAATTACATCAAAATAATTAAACTCTCTAGATTTCAAATCATTTTCAATTGGCCCCAATTTAATATATGCTAATAGACATATCATGGTCATTACATATATTCCCACAAAAGCTTAATTAGGCTCACGAAACTACAAAATTAGATTTTAATTAATTCTCTTAATTAAAGCCTCTAAATTTTCAAACTCAACCAAATGCTCTCAAATTTAAGTATGTTAACAAACATGCCAAAACTTAATTTAGAAGTATAATACAACTCAATTTCATGCAAGGTACGGCTATTGATAAGCGCCGAATATTATATATTCAAGCGCCCTAAATTGTATTAGTAAAGTCCGTTGTATGTTAATTTATGTAGATTATCTTCATTTCTATGTTTTTATGCATTTTTAGGTTCCTTGGCCCAAAAGGAGCAAAAATAAGGTGTTGTGGATTTTTGATCAACAATGTGCTCAAAAGCTGAATTTCAGGCAGCAGTGGAACTCGATTTTGATTGCCACTTTTGACTGAGAAACTTGAGATCTGGACTTCAATTATAAAATGGCATATTTAGAGCTCTGAATTAGCTTTCTAAATCTTCAAACGGTTTGTCATTCGGAGCTCGGAGCAGAGAGTTATGGCCTTGTTACCAGAGGTGCGCAGAACTGCCTAGCAGCAATGAAATTCTGCTTTGATCTTCATTTTTGACCAACCATCCTTGAGAATTGGATCTCCACCAAAACATGAAGTATTTAAAGCTCTGAATTAGCTTTCCAAATCTTCAAACGGTTCATCATTTAGAGTTCGGAGCGCAAAGTTATGGCTGTTTAACCAAAATAGGTCTGGGCGGAGCAAGTGAAGCATGGAGTTTTTTACACTAAATTCGAGTGCTCGAGGCCTTGCTTCGAGTGCTCGAATTTTGGGCAAATTGTTGTTCAGGAATAGCCCATTTCAGCCACTTGTACTCTACATTTACCAACTTTGGATTTCCCTATTGATGAGGTGGTTGAGGATGTCTTTTGGGGGAGAGAGAGAGGCCTTATCTATAAAAGAGAAGAGAAGGGAGGCCACACAAATTCATTAAACTTCATTTTACAAGATAGAGGAGAGAGAAGAGAGCAAGAAAGAGGTGTTCTTCAAGCTCCAAAGAGGTGCACGAAAATGGAGATGAGGATGATGCTTCTTCCTTCTTCTAGCTCACTCATGGGTAACTAAACTCCATCTAAGGAGGTGATGAAGCCTTCCCTTTTGTTCATGTTCTAGATTAGGTTCTATTTTGGGGATTATAATGTATAAACTTTGGTCTTTTCATAGTTTAAGAGCTTATTACTTCTTGTAATAAATATTCATGTTTAAATGATTGATGTGAGTTCTTTAGCTTGTCTTGATGATTCTTACATTAGTCTTATTGCTTTTATTTTCATAGTGACAATGAAGATATTAAGTATGAATGGTTTTCAAGGCATGTTGATTTTGAAACTTGATATTCTATTGCTTAGGTACCTCCTTTGATGGACTATGCTTGATTCTTACCTTCATGTGCTTCATCATTTGATTGAATGCTTGATGGTTTTTTGCTTAAGTTAATGTATTTGATACTACACCCTAGTCTAGGTAGTCCAAATGTGTTGTCTTTTGATAGACCATTCTTGTTTTAATCTCATGAACTTTTTATTGGTTATGAAGCAACTATGTGTTGCTACATAATTCTTGATCATTACTTATATAGTGTTTATTCCCAATTTAGTCTTGATTTAGCATGTATTTAGGGCGTAGGTGGATTCACTTTCCTAGTTTTCCCTTTTTTTTATCTCTAACTCTCATTTACTAGCATTCTTGTTTTATGCACACTTCAATTACTAGCTTAGTGACAAACCAATCAACAACTCCTTATTACACCTTATCATTCTAAGAACAATTCTAGACACTTAGGTTGCCATAGACTAGCGCAGTCCCAGTGGTTCGACTTACCCGACCAATAGCCCTATTTTACAATGATTCGTGCTATTGCGAAGGTTGATGTTTAATTGACCAACCGATCAGCTATGAACTTTAATCTTTCACAAAAGATAAATATTAATTAAAAAGAACAATTCTTATTTAATTAATCCAAATTTAATATATGTTAACCAACATGTTAAAACAAGATTTTCTACCATGCCACAATTCAAATCAAAGTTATATATCATCATGAATTTTAAATCTTATACAAAGAATTAAAAATTATTAACTTTCTAGATTTGATACAAGGCACATATATAAGTTGTATAATCATGCTAAACACTCAATACAACACACACAAAAGCCTAAAACATTCCCTACCTCCATTTGAGATGAAATCTCAAATCCCCACCAAAATAAATCGACTCCGAATCCGACGAAACTCCTAGGTTTTATTAAGGACAACACCACGAACATGAATCCCAAGGAAGCCCCATCAAAAACACAACTTGACTTCAAACCCGAACTCAAGAAATGGCCAAAACGAGATTCCAATCGGTTGGAATCGAAGGCCTCGCCGAGGAGAACAATAAACACTTAGGCATTAAGGTATTTCATTGAAGGGAAGAAGCTCAAAAGAAGAGAGAGAAGATGGTAGCCATGGTTGCCTTTAGATCCGGCCAAGAGAGAGGAGAGAGAGCAAAATCTAATTTTTCACTTAAAGGCCCCATTTTTATAGAAAAACTCAAAAAGTGTCCCGAACGGGCCCCGCCTGGTCCGGAAAAGTGAAATCTGAGCAGTCGTGCTTAAACTGCAAAACTCTGTGAACAAAAAAGATTCCAAATGAGAAAATATGAACAACGGAAGAAACTTCGTCAAAAACCGAGTCCCGAGCAAAGAGTTATGCCCAAAACAAGTTTAGCGCAAATTAGGGCCAGAAACCTTGAAACTGGAAAACATCATCCAGGAGGAAATTCTAAGAGTCCGCGACTCGACAAAATGTGAAAATGAATCTCCAGGCTCAAAACAAGGCATTGAGCAATAACTTTCATTAATCGCATAATGACCCCTCCAAAAAGTGAAAACTGCGAAACTGCCCCAGAATTAAAATATCTTCCAAAAGATATTTTCTTAGATACCCCTGAAATAAAATATCTTCAAAAGATATTTATGAAAAACACCCCAAGAAAAGAAAAAGTTTCCAAAGAACTTTGGATTTATGCCCCTATGGACACCGAGAGCAACTAGAGCACTTTCTCACGAAAGTAAAGATACGTATCTCATAGAAGTCATTGGGAATGAAGATACGTGAAGCCAGAAACCAACTCCAAACACAAGAAGTGTGGTTACACAAACAGAGTGACAAATGAGGAAAAGACGGAATAAGGAAAAAGACAAAAAGTGAATAGTGTCGAAAAACAAAAAATGTGGGAATGACTCGGTCCTCAAAGGAGGTTGTCAATTCACAGAAAAGAGTCTCGAAAATCACTCCAAAGCACTCGAGACTACACTAATCGACAAAAAACGAAACTCAGAAGGGAAAAGACAACGGAAAAAATTTATCCGAAAAATCCGGGTCATTACGCAAAAAATGACTGCGTTCATATCAGGACAAAATCAGACAAGAAGGGAAATGAATCACACACTCCTATGAAGCTAACACATGAACCTGGGCGTACGTCATACCCTATTGCACAAAACTCGTCAAGCGTCCAACCGTGGACATTCACCCTTACGCAGGGTAAAACCGAAACAATCATACATGAGGAAAATAGGTAGCTCACAACAACGCATACAGAACTCCTGACCACGGGAACCCTGACTCGCTTCTACGCGATTTCGTTCGAGACCAGCAGCCTCATACCTCCATGCTTATCGGGAATACCCCGAAAAACTTAACACGAATACCCCGCGCATGAAATGCTAAAATGCCAATGTAGAAAGAACCAAATCCAACATACAATACATGTACACCGAGTGCCAAGAATGACATATACAAATAAAATAAAATAAAATAATACAATATAGAGTCAAATAAAATAAATACACCCACGTAAGGACATCAACACATACGATGTAACAGTGCTAGGGAGTAACCAATACTACTCGGGATATTGCATCCTACTCAATCTAAGAAGAAGTCCTTTTTCCAAATAATACCCTCTATCACATGAGAATGATGACATACCGTTAATACGTGCCACTAAAACTCCTCAAGGTAACCTAAACATCTACATAGTGCACAATGTCATGACATTCATCACCACAACCTACTGACTCATCATAAGGAATGGTACGTCTATGTGGTGGCACCGTGCTAATCAAGTCCAAAAGAAAATGACAAGCCACAGATGTCACCAAAATGTTAAACGATGTCGCAAAATCCACCATGGATAATAGTCAATCACTACTTCCTATCCAAACACTAGGGTCACACCATATACCAAGTTACTCCTCAATACAAGAATCATGTTCCAACACCCCATCATCGTTTTTCCTAGAATAACTTCACAATTCTCCAACCACCTGTAAACAACGAGTCTCCACTAACCAACCGCTCATTCTAAAGTGATGCCAACCCGACATGAGAACACATATCACTCATGATCCTTGACACCATAGTCAATAACCTGTTACAAGAATAAGATCCTATGTGGCAATGCTACAGGAACAACCCCTAAGAGGGAAACAAACACCACGCTAAACGATCAACCACCTAAACCACACTCCACTGGCGACTACAAAACAATGGTCTATCATTGATATCCATCTGGACACTTGAGTCATGTATCCCAAACAACCTACTTGATGAATTGACGGATCCCTCAGCTCCAACATTTTGTCATTATTATCACCATCCCTGTTTCCCGTTAGATTAAACACCTACCACAAGAAAACTTCAATACAAATGCTAAAAATACATGAAAATATATACCTTTGACCATAGATAGTCCCACTGGTGACCTAACTGGAGTAACAACCAAATTGACTATATGACCCTGAGTCTCCCATTCTTGTGACTCTCCAAGCTGGATGTCAAACTGTGAAACTGAAGGCTGAGTTGGTCCTTGCCCTGAACCTACTCCACTAGCTAAAGTCCCACCTCTCTTGGGACAATCCTTCTTTCTATGATCCGGCTGACCACACTTAAAACAAACTCCAAAATTAAACCGACTCCAAGGGCACTCCGTCTTCCAATGACCTGGCTGCTTGCACTTATATCAAGCCTTTTCGACCTTAGGAGACATCTCCAATGGTGACGTAGAAACAACAGGAGAATGAGATGGATCACCGTTTTGCAATTTCCGTACATGGCTTTTGAACATCTCCACCTCTTTAACATGACTCCACAAGCCCTATCTCCCGATCTATCCCTAACCTTCGTTCTTTCCAACTGTAACATCGATCTCTGAGTCTCTACGACTATTGCATGCACAAAGTTTGTTATAGCCTCAACCAAATTCCTGACTAAAGGGTCCCAATCAAAGAGCTCATTTTGCTCCCCACCATTATCTGCCTCTTTACGTCTCTTCGGAGGCATGACTCTAAAAGTGAAAAGAAAAAAGTCAAATACAACACAATCATGTGACCCCAATTCAAAGCTTTAGATACTCACATAACTTGAAACTGATACACAACACTTAAGGGTACACCAAACAACTCACCCCACATAACCGTAACCTCCCCAACCACACACACACACACCTATCATTTAATCACGTATAAGGCCACATACTAACTAGTGCTAAGTATACACAATGTACAACATCATCATCATAACTTAAGCCTATAATAGGTGATCAAGTCATAATTCCCTAACATGAAATCACATAAGCAAGTAAACATGCTTTAACACATAAAGCACATAACACGTAATCTAGTTAAACATGCTCACCATATACAAAATCATGATAGAGACATAACACCTTCTCATCTACGCATAGATAAGCTAGATAAATAGCATATGACATAAAACAATAACACCATATACTTGGACGAGCAATACGTAACAACGCATGGTATAATAATAAATCAACTACAGTTAAGTGGAACACATATAATACATATTACGCGTAGCACTTAACATATAATCACTATTTTCATATAATATACTTCTTTCACTTAAGCAAATAACACATAATCACATAAAGCATGCTTTAATTCATCAAACTGTCATACAACGAATTAACACAACAACATACACAATTAAATACCACATATGCTACTAATACACGTCTACCCATTCCCATCATCCCTAGGTAGTCAAACCTAGAGTTCTGATACCAAGTTTGTAACGACCCAAACCCGGGGGTTCGAATCGCTATCCGGGTCCTTACCCGAACTCGAGGTAGTCTAAGGGATTAAAGTCCTGTCCAATGTCAATACATAACTCATATATCATTTATATACATATAATGAACTCTGGCATGGCTGGATGAATAGGGAAATAGGGTTAAAGGGACTAGGCAATGTCGGTTGGCTGATGGCCCTACGTCGGCCGGCTGAAAAGCAAAGGTCAGTCGGCTGACTGAGTTAATCAGCCGGCCGAAACGATGGTTCATGAAACCCAACTCTCTGACTTGCGTCACTTGCCTCGGCCTCATATTGCGCTGTCGGTCGGCTGGCTAGTCTTGACAGCTGGCTGACAGGCCCTGGAAGCTGAAAGAAAATTTGTAGTTCATGGTTTTAAAGGTCTTGAACCCAACCGGGCTTATTTGTGAGCTAAAACCTGATATAAAACCTATCCCAGTCACAACAAATATAATGTAAAGTCCCATAATCACAATTGTCAATAAAGTCGTTCAAACTGGTTCATTTTCATCCCATTTATCCAAGAGTAGCAACATAGTCCGTTACATGTTTTAATGGCCATTACAAGACACTTGAAGTTAAATCAAAATGATAGACAAGGGACATGGTTATGATAACAAGACCACAAGTTACAAAATTATACATAACATGTTAAGGCTTTACAAACATGGGATTTTAATTACAAAGGATAACAAAAATAATCTACGAGTCCACCTAAGTTTGTGGAGGAACATCGTCCACCACTTCCTTCCCCTGACCTAACAATAGTAATGAAGGGGCGAACACAACGACTCAGTATGAAGTGCCTAAAACACACCTCTTGATGATCTCGTGAATCCAAACAAAACATAGAAAGAGGAACCGAGATTATGCTACTTTAGGAAAAAAATATGCCAACAACCAAAATCAACCAAACCATACTGTATAATGCAATGTTAATGGGATGCCAATGGGATGCTAATGTTGCTCCCCATTTCTAAAACCTTTTCCATTCACAGCAACTTTCTAAACCGTTAACGTAACCCGGCTCATGGCAAGTCCATGGCACCACGAGAAAGTCATTGACTAACTATCCCTGACCACATAGCATCTCCAAGGCATCATTTGGGGCCTAGGTAGCTTAACCACGCTAGGGCAATCTCCCTAGTTCCTTTTAGGTCCTATTAATGCCACAGACCCTAGGTTCCTAGGCGACTGGGTTTTCGCAAATCTCTTTTCAAATCTTTTCCCCTAATTAATTTTTTTTTCTTTTCAAAAACAATTTTTCCAATTCTTGCCCAATGACATGCATGAATGCTTCATGCCTTTCAATGCCATGTCAAACATACAATTTCACATATTACATCTATATCATGCTTGCATACTTTGGAAAAAGATTAAATCAACAAATTCTCAAGCAACCTTCACATCACATTCACATCAATTATAGTATTTGACATCTAAATCATGATATAGCATAATTTAAGTGTACATCTTCAAAAAATTACAATTAAGCATGCAAATTTACACATCTTCACATATAACACTACAATCATGCTTCAGACATATATACATATATCTAAACCCTACTAGCCATGAACAAATGCCACAATTAAGCGTGCTAGAATACAATTATAAACAGGTTAACTCACTAGAATCAAAGATTGCATGGTTTACAAAACCCCAACCTCAATAATTAGAGAAAAGCCCCAAATTGCCCAAATTTTTGAAAATCTGAAGGTGTTCCAAATCAAACTTTGATTCGATCAAATCAAAGCTCTTGACGCGCTCTCTGACTTTGTCGACTACGGCAACTTTCAATTCTAATTGGAAGGGGATGGATCTAAGGCTTTTGTGTGTCAAAAGGAAAAGAGAAAAGAGAGAGAGGAGGACTCGCGGCTACTGAAAAAGAAGAAAAATGGGCCAAAATTTTTGGTCTTATGGTCCTTATAATGGCCTTTAATCAAGTGAGGCCCATTTGGCCAAAAAAAATCCCTTTTTATCTTTTTATGCATACAAACATATATACACGTGCCATTATTACATATCTAGGTACAAAGCCACACAAATATGCACCAAATAAATAAATATGAAGTGAAATGATACCGAAAAATAATTCCATGCACGAAAACTTCGGGTGCAGGTCCCACCCGAGACCTCCAGATCTAAAAATCTGAAAAATGTTGAAAGGGCCAATAATGCATTTCTAAGAGTCTTGAACTCGAATAAATACCCCAATCAACTCTCGGGACTCACCGGGCACACCCCACGGTGTCCGGCAAGCAAAACGAGGCGATAAAATAAATAAATTCAAAATTTTGAAAAATGCCCGAAAAATGAAAAAATGTAAAATTGAGAAACATTACATATTAAAATTAGTTCAAATCTTGGGCGAGTTTATAGACTACATGAATACAAATAGGATGTGTCTCAATTATCTACCCCGAATTGTCTTCAACAAAATAGAGTTGTTGAGAGAAGAAATATAACTCCTCTACTTGACATGGTTAGATCAATGATGAGCTATTCTGATTTACGACTTTCTTTTTGGGATTAGCTCTAGATACTACAATGTACATGCTAAACCATGTCCCATCTAAGTCGATACTTGAGGCTCTTTATGAACTTTGGACTAGGCGTAAACCTGGTCTTAGTCATTTTCATATTGGGGTTGCCCTGCTTATGTGCAGAAAGGGAATGTGACTAGGTTGAAATTAAGGTCGGAAGTATGTTTGTTTGTTGGCTATCCCAAAGGAAGGCTGGGTGGTTTATTTTGTGATCCTAAGATAGGGATTGAAGTTTGGTATGGACAAAAGCGTGTGTTTCCTTTATTATTCCTATATATATATATCAGGGAAAAATATCATGCTTAAAACATGGGAAGTTTGTAATCGCGAAAGGCCATATTCGAAGTATTTTTTCCCTTCTTTTTTTTTTTTTTTTTTTAAAGTAAAATTAAAAGGGACAGGTAAGTTTTGAACTTGGGTCGTTACTAACCATTTTTAATAAAAATAGCAATTTAGAATTAAAAAAAAAAAAAATCGCTAAAAAACTTTTTTAATCCAATCATGTTGTAAGAAGTTGTCTATCATTTCATTTTTTGCTAAACATGTGATGTCAAAAAATATTCTTATATATATATATATATATATATATAGAGTAATAGTAATAATATTAGTTGATTGCCTTAAGAAATTTTTAGAATTCTGAGATGGAGAAAACCAAAACATTAAAAAGTAAATTTGAGCCTCACGTGGCTCTATCATTGTTTGATAACGGGTCTATATAAATTCTATATTTTTATAAAACTCAATTTGAAAAAATGTGATCATAGGGTTAAATTATTGAAACTTTGACATGGTAAAGTTAAGTCCAAGTTGAAGCGAATACATCACTAATTGTTTGTTTTATGCCGATCCAGGCTGATTTTGAACACCTCTTGGTTCTTGCCCCAATCATTGACGTCCCTGGTAAATCTTAGTCATGTCATACACTCGATGGGAATATAGCGAGTGGCACAATAATTTCACATTTTTCAAAGATGCATGTCCATATCATACCTTTTAATTCTAGCCACATATTATAAAAATTTAAGAATGACATGCTTGAATATACATGAATATGCTTAGTTTGTAATTCAGAAAACAATTTTCTTATTTAAAAACAGGAATGGACTTGCATTGACTAATTGCTCGCTTGAATATTTTTTTTTATTATTATTTTTTTTATTACTAATATATTCTACTAATTTACTCTTTTTCAGCTATATACCCCTAAAATATTACTATTAACACCCCCTAAAATTACTAAAAGATTTCATTATTTCCCCCACCTTACCTTGTTTTTTGGTTCGTCCTTGTCTGAAAACAAACTTTTTTATAACTGAATTTTCATAAAACAATCCTCAAAAAACTGAACTAAGCAAAATATTTTGTACAATTTTCTATTTTCTATTGTTCTCATTGTTACAAACCAAGCATGCCATAATAACCAATAACTACAGTGATTAGATTTTTGACTGACTTTTGTCAAAATTTAACTCCTAAGGGGAGTGGATTTTAGTTCATCTCAAACTAGAACTCAAAGTGTGGTCTTTATTCAATTAAACAGAGTCTAATGACACGGCTGGTTCTAAATTTTAAGGGCAAAATTCAGGAGTTCTAGAGAGAAAATGAAATCTAATTGTTTATAGCAATCAAAACTTGTGACATGAGTTATACATACATACACTATGAATATGATATCTATTTGTTTGACATTATAAACCAAATGTCAAAATTATACCATAGATATATGGTTGTGTAAATTTATCTCCTAATTGTGGAAGGACTGTCTTCACATTCCACATTTAGGACTTGAAGTACAATTCTGGTTATCAATTTTTGTGATTGCTAATGTAATAAACCGCCTCAATGAGAAGAAGTCATCATCTTCAAACAAAGTAAAAAACCAACTTCTGTACATTAACAAATAAAGAACATTAAACAATTATCAAGAGCAATCATTATTAACAAAAGAACCTGTAATTTAAAAAGGAGGAAAAAAAAAAAAACAAGAAAAAGAAAGAGAGAGAGAGAGAGAGAGAGATCCAAAACATCGATGCTTCACACGATCTCAGTGTTACTGAACGATTCAAACCTGGGTGCGGTTAGGTCCACAGCTTCATCATCTTGAGAATGCCAACTTCTAGCTTTTGAAGTCAAAATGATCAATCTCTCTATGTCCACAGCGGAAACAATGTCTGAATCTTTCCCATTAGATATGACTTGCTTGAGCTCCTCATCATCTTCAATGGGATCCTCAACTTGTTTGTCAAGCTTCTCCAAGTCTGTTTCACCTCTCATGCTGGGAGAGGTGCTCTTTATGATGCATGAGATAGTGAGTATTGTGTATCAATTAGTAACTTAGCAAAATGGTAAATCTAAATTATTTCCACCGAAAAAAGAGGCCAAAATCGATGACATTCACAACTATTGATTCACTAGAAAATAATGTTTATGGATGATGAGTTCATTTTAAATTTTCATCAATAAACAAAACAAGAATTATGTCGTATCATACCAAGTTTCTCTGATAATGACCATCCAACCCTTTGGCATATGAGGAGACAGACAACTATTACTCTACTATCACGCCTGTTTTGAAGCGGAGATCACAAGAATAAGAGTGCCATTCAATTACCCGTAACTCCATCTTTCGCGAACATGCCAAGTAAATCGAGATTGATTGTCACTTTGTTCACCATCACCTTCAGCTTGGCATTATTTCTTTATCAAATTTTTTTATTCCACTATGCAGTTGGGTGACTTCTCACTATTTAACCTTATTTTAGTTTGTCATCGTTGTAAGTTATGTTTGATATATTTGTAATTTTATATCATCACTGAATACGATCGATTTTTTTTCTTCTTTTTCTCTTCCATTCTCTTTGTACAAAAGAGTTAAAAGGTAGGATGATGAAACTGGGAAACAAAATTAGGCGGGAAATTAATGGGCCCTACATGTGTATGGGACTATGGGTAAATCGACTTGGTATCTATTTTACTTTGACGCACTTAATAATCATGATACTTTATTATAGTTTAAATAATATTGAAAGTAGTTAATTATACATCAATAGATCTTCAAACTTTATTGGTACAAATAATAAATTTCTCAACATTGAGCAACTGTTTCCAAATAACCAACCAGTGCATTTTGTTTTCTACAACAGTGCATTTCATTTGATATTTAGTTCAATTTTGTCTGACTCAAAATATGCAATGATTGAAATTGTCACCGGTAGTATTTGAGACCTAAATTCAGCCTTCTGAGTTTGGAAACTAAAACAAAACTGAGAGATTTTTCTCAATAGGTGGTTCTAAATCTAACAATTGTATGTGTGACCGTGGCATGCTACCGGTTTGTTATGGAAATCTAGAATTTCATTCAACTGGCAGATACTTTGGAAGGGTGAGTTCTGGAATGCAACTTTCCAATAGAAGTCAACAGGGTATTTTAGTAAATTTATTCTTCATTCTGAAACCTCTAAGCCCCTCCATTTTATTTTATTTTTTTTTATTTATTTATTTTTTTTCACGTGAAACCAAACATGGTGGGGTATGAAACCAAACATGTGATTTTTCCTTTACAAAAATGATGATGTGGCATGTTTTGGATCATTGGATGGAGGATTGGAGATACTTGGAGAGAAAAAATGTTGGAGAGGATCCAAATCCCCACTATAATATCATATTTCCTCCTCCATTTTGCTTCACTGAACAAACCCTACACCAAATTCTCCCAACCCTCTTGTTTCTCTCTCTATGGTCCGTTGTTGTTATGGCTGGAACCACTCCTTCCTTAAAGCATATGAGAAATGATAAGGGTAAATCATCTACCACACAAACGTTCATTGAAGATATTCTGGAAAACGATGATGCGACAAAGAGGTATGGGGCAACTTTCAGTTCTTGACCAGTTAAGTGGAAAAGAAGGTTGATTTTAAAAGAGCTGGATATTACTCGACTGGTGAGATGTTTGAGAACAAATGATGAAAACCGATTTGTTAGTTGGATGGTTTAGTTAATGAATATGTACTCCGGATATTCTACCCACTAACACTAATCATTGTCCGTTGTTGTTACGGCTGGAACCACTCCATTTGTAACAATCAAATTCTGGAGGGAGAGAGCCCTTGTACAACACTTGAGTAATGATAGAAGTGTTATTCCTCTTGCCACGAACTGCCCAAGTGTGTGTGAGTGTGCAAGTGTGTTGGAGCAAGCAAGTGTGGGAATTACGCAGACCAAGGCCTTGTGCGAGTAGAAGCAACGTCTTGGTGCCGCACGGGTGTGGCTAGAGTGGTGGAGAAACTCTAAGCCTGTGACGGTATTAGAGTGAGATTACATGCACAAGAGTAGAGTGTGCCTGGGTACATCAGCGACAAGGGCGAGCGTTGGGAGGATGACGTGAGGAGGTGACTCACGAGTGTGGGAGTTACGCTGACCAAGGCCTTACGCGGGTAGAAGCAACATCTTGGTGCCGCACGGGTGTGGTTGGAGAAGTGGAGAAACTCTAGGCCCGTGACAGTTGGTATCAGAGCGAGATTACATGCACGTGAGTAGTGTGATTGGGTACATCAGCAATAGGGGTGAGCGTTAGGAAGACAATGTGAGGAGGTGACTCACGGGTGTGGGAGTTATGCTGACCAAGGCCTTGCATGAGTAGAAGCACCGTCTTGGTGCCGCACGGGTGTGGCTAGAGTCGTCGAGAAACTCTAGGCCCATGACAATTGGTATCAGAGTGAGATTACATATGTGTGAGTAGTGTGCCTGCGTACATCACCGATAAGGGCGAGCGTTGGGAAGACGACTTGAAGAGGTGACTCGAGGTGTTGCCAAGGAGGGACCATATCCATTAGGCGAGTGCACCGGGGAGCTGCACAAGGAAGCAATGGAAGGCCGCGCTAGCAGGAGGCCGGGTAAGCCGAGACTCGAGGGGAGTCGGTCCAGGCATGAAGGCACAGTCACAGAGTCGTCGTGCTCGAGAGGAGTCCCTATGTCGTGCTGGTGGCAGAGGAGCAAGTACCAGGACGGGGGAGTGCTTTTGGTGTGATGGCAGTCATCACACGAGAGAGTGCCCCACGAGAGGGAGATAGCTAGAGCAGAAGCGCCGTTAATAAAGTTAACTTCGGTGTAAGAAGGCACATAACATGCTAGAGTTCCCTGAGATTGTCACGTTGCTAACACCAAAGAAGAAAGAGGTTCTAAAGTCTACCCCGGTCGTGAAGGAGTGCCCGAGAGAGCCGCAATAAGAGGGCCAAGTGGGGGAAGGTATGTTGAGTGAGATCATGCCAAGTAAGGAGAAGAGCTAGCCACCCACTTGTGGGCTTGAGGAGGAGGAACCCCCTACAGAAAAGATCAATGTGCAGGAGTGCACGGGAGAGCTGCTAGCAAATGGCAGTATGGTAGTAGGCATAGGAGGCGAGATCGTTCCACGCAAGGAAGAGTCCTTGCCGCCCATTGAGGAGCTTGTGGGCAACACTGAAGATGAGAAGACCATGAGTGCGGAGGTGCTCATGGAATGTGTTGGAGAACAGATGGGGGAGTCCACGAGAGTCATGCCAAGTCATGCAGGAAACCTGGACCTTGGAAGAGCAGGAGCGGAACGCCTTGCCAGTAGAGGACGTGAAGAGGGACAACAAGGCTAACGTCACAAGGGTCATTGGGCACCAAGGGACATTGTGACCAACAAGCACCCGTAGGAGAGAGGTACAGAGATAGCTCGTATGCGAAGGAGACATGCAACAGGAGTATCTTGTCAAGTGGAAGGGGTTCCCATACGAGGTAGCAAGAAGAACATTGGGTGGGGGAGAATGTCACAGGAATTGGGTGGGGGAGAATGTCACGCCCTGCCTAATTGCAGGGAGGTTATGCCACGCAGGCAACACGTGTGCGTTGAGGAGACGTCTGCATGGCATAAGAAGAATATAGTAGCGTAGAGTTCTAGAATCTTCTGGAATTGTGTAGAGAAGTGTGGAATATTGTAGAGAGAGTCCGAAGGTTCTAGAATATTGGAGAATGTTGTAGATATTTGTATAGAAGTAGAGAACTTTCGAGAAGGGTAGAGAGCTTTGTAGAACATTATGTAGGAAAGTTCTAGAAGCTAGGTAGGATGCTTATAAATAGGAGATGAGTTCATTTGTAACAATCAAGCTCAGGAGTTAGAGAGCCTAGTACAACACTTGAGTAATAATAGCAATAGGAAAATGATTCTTGAACAGAATAATTGCAGTGAATAGCTAGACCTACTCTTTTAATTGGTCAATTAGGCAACAAATAAGAAAGTGGAGCCCTCCACTTAGTTGTATTTGGTATAAATAACCAATTAAAAATTATTCGGTTAGGCAAATCACTGCAAATGTTCGGTGTGAGTATCACTACTCAGAAATATTATTCCTCTTGCCACTAACTGCGTAGGTGTGTGAGTGTGCAAGCCATGTGGAAGGCGTGAGGCACTACAACACGAGTGGAGTGTGTTGGCACGAGCAAGTGTGAGTGTTAGGGTGACCAAGGCCTTGTGCGAGTAAAAGTAACATATTGGTGCCGCACAAGTGTGGCTGGAATGATGGAGAAACTCTAGGGCCATTACAATAAATTCTCAACTAATAGAAGTAAAATAAAAGGATCTCAACTATAAATTGGAAAGGCTTAAATAAATTTCTCTCTAGAGTTAACAGCTAAACAAAATAGAGGCAGTGAAATTGGTTGTCGTAACTAGCTTGGAAATAGCTAGAATGCTTGATTTTCAACTATGTCCCTTCTAATAGTTAAGCAAATATGAACATAAGCGCCAAAAATAAAATGGTTAGGAATATGTTATGGGCTTACATGTTATACTATCTACAAAAGGGAATACATATGTATAAGATAAGCAAATTGAGCCAATAGAATTAAGAAATTTGAAGTAAATATATATACCTGATGAAGATCAATTGAAATGTTTCGCCTTCTAGATTTTTCTGGTGCAATAGTTGAAAGGATTTGAACCACCTCGCTCATAGTTGGCCGTGAATCAGGATCCAATAGCAGGCACTCCTTTGCTAAGTAAGCCATTATTTGTATCTCTTCCTCTAGGAAATTCCCTTTCAAATGTGGATCAGGCAACTCCAAAATTACTCGCCTACTATCCTGTAAACGGGGTGTAGCCTGCATAAGATGGAGAGTAAAAATTATATCAAATATTATTATGTATTAGCACCCAACTTCCCATGGAAAAGGTCAAGGGAAAGGTGGGAATCATACCACAATCACAAGAATTCTAGTTCGAAATTTCAAGAACAATGATGATGACAATAAAAACAATAATAAATGTTACTAACAACAACAACGGAATTCTCAAATACATCTATTAGTGATGAAAATATTAGCCTAATGCTTGATAGGCAAGCAGAGGTGTCCTAGTATAAAAGCTTAAAAACGACGAGATGGACCAATTAAATATAATAGTTTGCACGCAAAAGATAATGGAAATCACATCATGTTGAGATCTAAGAAAACTCAAACCAGCTCTGATATAAGCTTTTCATTACAAACATATGTTTTTTAAGAATAAAGGATAATGAGTTACTGTACCCAAATGACAAGGCTTTCTTCTCCTTTATTAGGTGATTTATGGATGGGTTGCCGACCAGTGATCAGCTCAAGAAGAACTACCCCAAAACTGAAAACATCTGACTTAAGAGAAGCTCTCCCAACAATCGCATATTCTGGTGCAAAATAGCCAAAAGTCCCCTGCATTCTAACTGGAGAACTGGAACCGCTGGGAAGGCCATCATTTCTTAAATGTTTAGCCATACCGAGATCAGTAATCTGCACATACAAACCTGAGCTAGTAAGAAAAAAATACACTACACTGATGTATACTAGCATCAGATATTTAAAGTATTACTAGCAGAATTAAATATTCAAGGCTTATCAGATGAGAGATGAGGAAAATTATTATTAGTAGTACTGCGTTATTTCCTTTATTTAAGTGAGTTTGAAGCTTGATCAAGCCAAGTTGGCTGGGATAGGGTCATAATCAACATAATTTTGGCTCTCTCTCTCTTTCCCTGGCAGTTAAACAGCATATCGTACCTTTGCTCGCCAATTCTCGTCTATGAGAATGTTTGATGATTTGACATCTCTATGCAAAATTCTTGGTGCAGCTGCTTCATGGAGATACTCCAAGCCCCTGGCAGCTCCAAGTGCAATTGCAACACGAGTACCCCAATCTAGGAATTTCCCTGAAGCCCCATCCAAACACTCTCTCAAATTACCATTAGGCATATACTCAAATACTAGCAGCCTCTCATCATGCTTTCCTCGATTTTCTGAGCAGTAGCCCAGCAAAGGCACCACATGGCAATGATGGAGTCTTGATAGCAATTCAATCTGAACAAAACAACAAATTCAACAATACGGTACGGCATACAATAACTTGTTCTTGCCTCTCTCTTACAAGATGTCCAGACACAACAGTTGTTTAACGACACATTGACAATCATAGTGGTTTGAGATAATACCTCAGTCAAGAAAACAGCTTCCGAATCTGGCCCTCCCTGAGTTTTCAATCTCTTAACTGCTACAGTTCTATTGTCTTTGAGGTGACCACAGTAAAGGTGGCTGCTACTCCCGACTCCTATCATATTAGAATTGGAGAACTTATTGGTTGCAATTTCCAAGTCAGAATATGAAAATTGTATAATTGTTCCACGTAGTGTCCTTGTTTTTCCTCTAAACAATGAAGCCTTGTGAACCCAACCTGTAAAAACACAAGTAAAGGTTTATATGTATTAGTTCACGGAGGAAATTTTTTTCGAAAAATGTCCTATGATACCAAGAACCTAAGTGTGTATCCCAAGTTCATAGAATTGTTCAACCTAACTCAAAGCAACAGACAAAAGCCAGTTTAAATAAGATACATAAAAGGCAGCAACATAAGTTTCAAGTTTGGAAATCTACAAAGAAAGGTGGTATCATTTTAAAAACTGATCTTACCTATTATAGGGTTAATGGGGGAACCATTGTAAGCTCTGGATTTGGCCATTGAATTAGCACTATGGCTTATTAAGTTGGTAGCACTGTTGTAGCTTGTCTCTTTATCTGACAAGAATTGAGGTGGTTGTATAGTACATTTGTCTCTTCGGTAGACATAGCATAACACCAATGCAACGAATGCAAGAGTTGTGAACACAACACATAACAAGAGAATGATCACCACTACTTTGCTGGAAATTTGCTTCTTTGAAGACTCTGCCTCATTTGATGGTCCTGTTGAGAAGCAATAAAAAAAAAAAAAAAAAATTGATCTATAAATAAACAAAATACACCAGCTAACACATAACAATGTCCAAAAGATACAGGAGTTACCACACTTACTTACACGCTACTCAACTACAATATCATGTAGCAAATAAATAAATGTGTCATCTAATACAATACAAAATTTCGCATATGCCCCAAAGCAAGCTAAAAAGATAAAAATCAGTCATTATATTGTTGTCATTATCTCAAACATAAGGCAAAATAGATATGAACCAGTCATTATTGTGGTCTTCATCAACCAAAATACCTTTTGTTTTCTATGCAAAGAAATATAATCAAAAGGTCTGAACCCTGAAGTCATCAATCCTTCTAAAACACCATTCAAATCTTTCCCCTAAATCAGTATAAGGAGTCAAAGAGAAACTTTTTGTCCTTTGGTGTGTTTAGGCAAGAATAGATGGTGTGGTCAGAGAGGAGTGGTTTTTGGTCTCTCTGATGCCTGGTTTTGCTGATAGCCAATGACTGGAAAGTCATGAGTCATCATTCTGCAATGCAAGATGAGTACCGGTCATCTACTGAGATGAAATTAACATGATCAAGAAGACTCCAGATTTTTCTATATATAGTGGGACTTTAGTGTACTGTGTATTGTGTCAGAGTGGGTGCCCGGTGCCCTTTGATCTGAAGTTGATTCTTCCAAGTCTACTTATATGGGAAAATTCTTTGAACCTTGTTGCTCAAGTGCAGCTCAAAATATCAACGATATTTAAACCATGATTGAACTTAGCTTGTTAACTTCACATGATGTTATTTTGAGTGAATTTCCATTCGAGCTTATCCATTCAAATCAGATATGAATTTAACTAGATTGGTTCATAGTAATATTTTAGTGCTTATGAGCTTATCAAGTGAAGTTTGAGATCAAATCAATAACTTAATGACCTCCAAATCACAATTGAGCTTGGTTTGCTCATTGCCAAGGAAAAAGATAAGTTACTAAGTAAAAATGCAATGCAATATGCACTTTTCCATTATTGTCATATTGGAAATCTAGAATACATAACAGCATTAATGAGAAATATAGAGAGAGTCTCAACTACCCTCTAGCAAGAAAAATTCTTGGAACCTTGTTGCTCAAGCTTAGCTCAAAATATCAACGATCTAGTAACCATGATTGAACTTAGCTTGTTAATTTCACATGTTTTTTGGGTGAATTTCCATTCGAGCTTATCCCTTTAAATCTGATATGAATTTAACTAGCTTGGTTCATAGTAATATTTTAATGCTTATGAGCTTATCAAGCGAAGTTTGAGATCAAATCAATAAACCAATGACCTCCAAATAGCAATTGAGTTTGGTTTGCTCATTGCCAAAGAAAAAGAGAAGTTATTAAGTAAAACTGTAATGCAATATGCACTTTTCTATTAGTGTCATATTGGAAATGTACGATACATGGCAACCCTCCAGCACAAAAAATTTAAGAAGGTGGGACTTCAATGCTGTATTCAAACAATTATTTCAATGATAACCGATGCAACAAAATCTAGAGAAAGATGAACCCCTCTAGGAAAAATTTAAGAAGGTGCAACTTCAATGCCATATTCAAACAATATTTTCAATGATAATTGATGCCACAATTATTTGGCACATAATCTTACAAAAATACCATCTACTTTAACACAAAACAGACCTAGACCACCATTTCCCTTTTTGTTTTAACAACTTTTGGGTAGGATAGAATAGGCCTCTACTTGAGTGAAACATATATATTGAGAACTAGAATGCCAAATTAATAACCAAAATAAATTTTGAAGACTACAATGAGAAATAGAGCTTCATCAGGGCACTTCAACAGCAAGCATATCATGTGGCCTGTAACACCTATTGGAACCGTTGGGAATTGTATCTGTTAAAAGATTAGCTAATGATATATTGGATCAACCAGAAAATCTAAACAAAGGGTAATCCAATATTTGTAACAAACTCACAAGTTTGTTGAGAGAATCTCTCCATCTCTCTCTTATTGTTGTAACAACACAGATAAGTTTGTTGAGAGAGACTCTCTATCTCTCTTATTGTTGTAAATATAAATACACAATAGGACACCATCATATGAGTGTAGTGAAAATTTCCCATATCATTATAACTTGGTATCAGAGCCTAAAATATCTGGGTTTTTTTTTTCAATCACACAATTCCTCCCTGCTTTCAACCACAATCAAATCTCATGGCCTCCGATTCAACCTCCTCCACTTCAACCAATGCTTCAACATCTATCACTCTCCTCTTTTCCATCACCTATTCCAAGAATCCCAAACTTGGCACAAGAATCTAAATTATTTGTTGTGGAAGAGCCAACTCCTCCCCATTCTTTATGGGACTGAGATGTTAGGTATGGTTGATGGCACAATCAATGCTCCAACCACTATCTCAGAAAATTCTGTAGTGGCTCCAAATCCAAAATACCTTGAATGGAAGAAGAAGGATCAGATTCTTCTTAGCAGGCTACATGCTACGTTAACTCTTCAAGTACTCACATAAGTTGTGGGTTACAAGTCTTCGTATGACACATAGGCAGCCTTAGATCGTGCCTACATGTCTAAGACAAATGATAGATATTATCACATCAAGCATAAGCTTTCCAATATTCGGAAAGGATCTTCTGTGATCACTGAATATATGGATTGTATTAAAATGCTCTCACATGAGCTCTCTCTTATTCAGCAGCCCATAACTGATAGGGATTTGATTGGTTGTATCCTTGACGGACTCGATCTTGACTATGATGTTATAGTCAATTCTGTTCAGACTATGTCTATTTCTCCTTCATTTGAAGAACTTAACAGCATGCTTCTTAATCATGCCTACATGTCTGAGACAAATGCTAGATGTTATCACATCAAGCATAAGCTTTCCAATATTCAGAAAGGATCTTCTGCGATCACTGAATATATGGATCGTATTAAAATGCTCTCACATGAGCTCCCTCTCTTATTCAGCAGCCCATGACCGATAGGGATTTGATTGGTTGTATCCTTGACGGACTCGATCTTGACTATGATGTTATAGTTAATTATGTTCAGACTATGTCTATTTCTCCTTCATTTGAAGAACTTTACAGCATGCTTCTTAATCCAGCATGCTTCTTAATTGTGAGAAATGATTGGAAATCTATCATAAACCAAGTCCAAATCGTTAAACTACTACTCTTTTCGTGTCTGGCAACCATAATCATGGAAATTCTTCCAATCGAGGAAGAGGGCGTAACAATCAGCATCACACTCATAACAATCAGCATCACTCCTCTCACAATCATGGCACTCATAGAGGCTCTTATCGTGGTCATGGTCGTGGTAATATACCTCCAACCTACTCTCAAAACTCAGACACCAATTCGCCTCTTATCTGCCAGATTTGTAGCAAGGTAAGTCATGGTGCGCTCACATGATGATCTCCCTACAGCATGCTTAAGTTGTTCCATTAATAAAAGTTGTGGCTTGCCATTTTAAAGATCCACTGTAAAAACTCCTGCCCCTTTACATCTTATTCACTCAGATTTGTGGGGTCCTGCTCCAGAATTATCTCATGGTGGTTTTCGTTATAATCTAATTTTTTAGATGATTTTTCTAGATATACATGGATATATCCATTAATTCATAAATCTGAAACTTTTGACTACTTTCGCAAATTTAAGCTTGCTGTTGAAAATCAATTCTGCATCACTAAATTTAAGCTTGCTTTCTAAAAACCTGATTTTTGACAATGAAGTGCAATGGAACATATCTAGACGACGCAAGAAGTGAAAGATAAAAAGAAATGTGGAAGGAATAGAGTTGTGAAACTCTACGAATGCTAGTGTTTAATGTCTTTAGCAAGACGTTGGGTCGACTCACTAGTCGAAAGTATCAAAGACTAGATATGAAACATCCTTATTGACCCTCTTTTCCATTTTCTCATTTAATGCCTCACTTGCAACAATATACACATCCTCCAAAAGAATGACTTGAAAAGAAATTATGAAAGATGCAATTTGTTTCCTTTCATCCATGGTCTTGAAAATAAAATCAATGATGAGCGGCCTTGCACTTGGCAAGGCAAAGTCTTTCAAAGACTCAATTGGATTAATAGGAATTGCACTCTCTTCATCCCTTTCCTCTTCCTCAATAATTACCATCTCCTCACCTTCCAAGTTAGCTAAGGAGTCCATTAGAGAGTTCATTTCATTTTTGGAATTTTCAAGGTTAAAACCACAATTTTTATACATGTCAAAAAGGCATGTCTCAAGAGGATCTTTGGAGATAATATAAGGAAGGCCCTCTTCAATAAGTTCCTCCTCCTCCTCCTCCTCCTCTCCTACCTCTATAGTGGTCAACATCTCCTCACTCCCTAAAGTATCAAAGGCCGTGGTAAAATCATGATCAAAACAAGGAAAGTCCTCATTAATCATGTTGTGCTCTATTGAATTAGCCATTGGTGGACTCATTAACTCCTCAAATTGCTCACTTGCTACTTCTTCCTTTTCACTCTCATCATCATCATCTATATAAATTGAAGTTCTTGCCATTTTTTCATTTGCCTCTTCCTCCTCCTCTTGACGAGAAAGAGTACTTGCAATTTGCTCAACTTGAGCTTCAAGCTTGGCTAAGATTTGAGAATGTGAAAGAATAAGTTGAGTTTGTGAATTAAGCACATCAAGTAGAACTAACACTTTTTTCTTGAAATTCAGGTGAGTACCTAGAAGGTGGTGGAGTTGGTTCATCATAAAATGGTGGGGGAAGGCAATAGTCATAAGAAGGATTAAAAGAGTAATCAAGTCCATGATAAAATGATGCATGTTGAACATTGGACTCAATTTGGCATCACTATAAATTATCTTCAAACTGATGGAAGAAAGGAGTATATTAACAAAGTTTTTGCAGCTCTTCTCAGTAATAGTGGCATTGAACATCGTATCACATGTCCCCATGCTTTATTGTCAGGGGCTTATTTGTTATTACTTATATAATGTTGGGGCTTATGTGTAATTTATGAAACTTAGTATTATAAATATAATGTGGTGGAAGGATGAAAGTATTCTTTCATTCTTTCTCTTTTTCCCCATCTCTCTCTCTTTTTCTTTCATCCTCTTTCTTCTCTTTTTCATTCTTTCTCTTTTTCCCCATCTCTCTCTCTTTTTCTTTCATCCTCTTTCTTCTCTTTTTTTTCTTCTTATACTTTACTCTTTGATTTGATTATCTCTTAAAGTCAACATGGTATCTGTTAGCATTTATGATACCACGATTTATGGTATAACTTACCATAATAGCCGAGATATGATAGGCCCAAATCATGGGATGTGATTTACCATATTATCTGTGAGATATGATAGCTACTAATCATGTATTTGACTTTATTTACGCATATGTCTAGGCATAGAATATGCAATGATTTGATTTTGTTTCCTTTCTTGTAATATGAGCATGTGCTCATTTTATCTATAAATACTAGAGCTGTGTACGCAATTCTCTCTTTTCTCTTCTTTTTATATTTCTACTTGGTATCAGAGCCAACACCTTTCCACACCTTTCAGCAGCCTTGCTACTTGTGCGACAGCTACCTTAGGCTGTTTGTCACATCGTGTGACGTTGCCTGCACATGTTTTTCTGTGTTGCTGTTTTGTGATCGAAAACAGGTATTTTTAAGTTTTACAATTTCTTTTTCACTCTTCTAGGGTTGGGTAAATTGGGATAGTTGGTTTCCAACACCTAGAAGGGCTTAGGTTAAAAAAAATTAGTTTACAAAGAGGTTCCAAATATTAAGAAGGAGGCTGTCTGGCTATATGTAAGCGGGCAACGCTCCTTAAAAAAGGTATGTATTTGAATTTTTTGGGAATGGTCTGAGGAGACATTGTTTATAGTCTGAGGAGACCCTTTGATTTATTAACAGAATTTGTGGTGTTTTTGGAGTTCTTTTTATTGTCGTGTGACAGATTATGACAGATTCAGGGTCCTCGACTGTTAATTCTCTTGGCTCACGTTCTGTGGGTGGTGGTGCCATTTTTCCCACCAACTCATCAGAAAATCCAGGACTTCAAATCACCACAGTAAAGTTGGATGGTTCCAACTATTTGATTTGGGCACAGTCTGCCAAGATGTTCATTGGTGGCAAAGGCAAGATTGGCTATATTACTGGTTCTAAGAAAGAGCCAGCTGAGTCAGAGAAGGCATATCCACAGTGGTTTGCAGATAACGCCATGGTTATGTCTTGGCTAGTCAATTCGATGCAACCAAACATAGCTGTTGGCTATATGTTTATGAAGATTGCTAAGCAGATTTGGGATTCAGTTCAACGCGCTTATTCTCAGAGGCAAAATAATGCACGAATTTTCCAGCTAGGGCGAGATATCACCAGGATTTCTCAGGGTGACTTGACAGTTTCAGGTTACATCGCCAAGCTTCATGCTATTTGGGAGGAGATGTCATATTATGATTCCTTCCACTCTTGGTAGGATCCAGATGATGCAGTTTTATATGCAGGAATTGTGGAGAAGAATCGAGTGTTTCAGTTTCTTGCCGGGTTGAACGACGAGTTTGAGTATGCTCGTATTCATTTATTGGGCTTATCTTCATTCCCTACTCTTGAGGATGCATATTCCTATGTGTTGTCAGATGAGAGCCGCCGGACTCATCCATTAGGTGTTGCTTCTGTTGATCGTTCTGCTATGGCAGTTCGGATTCCCAACCTTTCAGGAACTTCACCATCCCAGTCAGTTCAGAGTACTACCACCGGTCCTCCTCTGGGACGACAACGTGGACGGTGTGACCATTGCGGAAAAATTAGTCACATCAAATCTCGTTTTTATTCTCTACATGGACGTCCACCGCAATAGAAAGAACAGCCTTGATCCTCTGCACATTCTGTTACACAACCAGTCTCGTTGTCAACTCCTGACAACCCTGCCTCTACATCTTCTACCACAGTTACCTTGACTCAAGCTGATTTGGACAAGTTCAAGCAATTCTTCAACCAAATGGAGGCATCATCTCAACCAACCTCCACTTATGCCCACTCAGGTACTATTGCGTCTGCACATAGCGTATCTACATCTTCAACACCATGGATCATTGATTCTGGTGCTTCAGACAATATGACTGGTATGTCCTCACTCTTCCAATCATCTAGTATCTGCTCTGGCCAACGCAAGGTCCGCCTTGCGGATGGCTCTCCATCTTCCATTGCTGGGAAGGGTCACATATCAGTTACTCCTTCATTAACTTTGTCAAATACACTTCATGTTCCAAAGTTGACTACAAATCTTATTTCTGTTAGTAGCGTTACCAAACAATTAAATTGTAGTGTAACGTTCTTTCCCTCTCATTGTAATTTTCAGGATCTGGTGTCGAAACGGACGATTGGCAGTGGGCGTGAAGTGGACGGTTTATACCTGTTGGATGTTCCTTTGTCACCGCAAGCACATTCAGCTTCATTTTCTAATATTGTTTCATCTAATAAAGCCCAGCTTATGCGTTGGCACATGCGTTTAGGACATATTTCTTTTGGTTATTTGAAACATTCATTTCCTTCCTTATTTTGTAACGTGGCAGTGTCAGATTTATCCTGTGAAACATGTCATATGGCTAAACATGTTCGTTCAAATTATCCTGCTAGTAGTAATAAATCTGCTTTAACACCTTTTGATCTTGTTCTTCAGATGTGTGGGGTCCTTGCCCAGTTACTTCTAGTCTTGGATTTCGATATTTCGTGTTGTTCATTGGTGATCATAGTCGTGTTACTTGGGTTTATCTTATGAAAACCAAAAATGAGGTATACACCATTTTTAAAAAGTTTATGACAATGGTTCAGACTCAATTTGGTCGTACCATTAAAAAATTCCGATCTGACTAGGGTACAGAGTACACTTATGGGGAGGTACAACGGTTATGTACAGAATTTGGGATTGCGCATCAGCTGGCTAATGTTAAAACTCCTCAACAGAATGGTCGTTCTGAGAGAAAGAATCGCCACATCCTTGACTTAGCCAGAGCAATCTGCATTGGCATGAATGTTCCCCAGTCATTTTGGGGAGATGCAGTTCTTGCCACTGTTTACATCATTAATAGGACTCCTTCTAGGATTCTTAACTTTGCAGCCCCACTCTCAATCTTACATCCCAATTCATCTCTATTTTTTATTCCTCCACGAGTCTTCGGGTGTGTGTGCTTTGTTCAGCAGTTGGGGCAAACTCGTACAAAGCTTGACCCCAAGGCTTTGAAGTGTGTGTTTTTGGGCTATTCTCACTCTCAAAAAGGTTATAGGTGTTACCATCCACCCGGTCGTCGGCAGTTTATATCCATGGATGTTTCTTTCTTTGAGCATACACCATACTAAAGTGGTTCAGTTGGTTCTCAAAGTGAATGGTTCCCATTAAATATAATGGATGATCACCTTCTTCCGTCTTCAACTCCTCTACCATTACCTGTTTCTTCTTCTATAATTCCTCCTCGTGATACCCCTCCAACAGGGGGAATTATTCCTTTTTCACAGGTTTATAATCGGAGACAACAGGTACAAGCTTCTACTCCCACGATCGACTGCCCTGTTTCTTCGGCACAAGCTCCGCCTTCTCAAGCTATTGTTTCGCTTGATGATCGCCCCATTGCTCTTCGAAAGGATAAACGTTCTTGTACTTACCCTATTTCTAATTTTGTTTCTGTTGCCTCGGTTCCTGTTCCTTCCAGTGTTGCAGATGCGCTAGCACAACCTCAATGGCGTGATGCTATGACAGAAGAACTACAAGCACTTGAGAAAAATCAGACTTGGGAAATGGTTCCACTTCCTATTGGACGAAAGGTTGTGGGTTATCGTTGGGTGTTTACAGTCAAGCATAATCCAGATGGGTCAGTTGCTCGTTACAAGGCCCGATTGGTTGCCAAGGGTTATGCTCAGACTTATGGCATAGATTAACAAGAGACTTTTGCCCCTGTTGCCAAGATGAATACCATCCATGTATTATTTTCCGTTGCTGCAATTCGATCTTGGCCTCTATTTCAGTTAGATGTCAAAAATGCCTTTCTTAATGGTGATTTGCAGGAGGAGGTGTACATGGTTCCTCCTCTGCGCTTTCGTTCTCCTGCTCATTCTGGTATGGTATGTCGTCTTCGTCGTTCTCTATATGGCCTCAAGCAGTCTCCTCGAGCTTGGTCTAATCGCTTTGGCACTGCTATGCTCAAGTTTGGTTTCCATCAAAGTGCAGCTGATCATACCTTGTTTTTACGTCATTCAGGCGGTAAGACAGTTGCTCTCATTGTGTATGTCGATGATATTATTCTTACCGGCGATGATACTACCGGAATTAATGAGGTTAAGAGCTATCTTGGCCGTCAGTTTGAGATTAAGGATCTTTGTCCCCTATGATACTTCTTGGGCATTGAGGTGGCTCGCTCCAAGACTGGCATTTTCATCTCTCAACACAAGTATGTTCTTGACTTGCTTTCTGCTTCTGGTCAGCTTGGCGCTCATCCTGCTGATACTCCAATTGAGCAGAATCATCGGTTGGCTGATTCTGAGGGGGAGTTGTCAGATATTGGTCAGTATCAACGACTTGTGGGGCAGCTCATCTATTTATCCATGACTCGACTTGACATTGCTTATGCTGTGAGTGTCGTGAGTCAATTCATGCACTCTCCTAGTCAATCCAGGCCGTGGTATTTTGTTTGCTAATCATGGTCACTTACGTGTTGTCAGATACTCCAATTGAGCAGAATCATCGGTTGGCTGATTCTGAGGGGGAGTTGTCAGATATTGGTCAGTATCAACGACTTGTGGGGAAGCTCATCTATTTATCCATGACTCGACTTGACATTGCTTATGCTGTGAGTGTCGTGAGTCAATTCATGCACTCTCCTAGTCAATCCAGGCCGTGGTATTTTGTTTGCTAATCATGGTCACTTACGTGTTGAGGCTTGGACAGATACTGATTGTGCAAGATCAATTTCAGATAGGAGGTCTACTTCAAGTTATTGTACCACTATTGGTGGTAACTTGGTTACTTGGCGCAGTAGGAAGCAGGATGTTATCTCTCGATCTAGTGCAGAGGCAAAGTATAGGGCTATGGCTCTTGGGGTAGGCGAGTTGCTTTGGCTGAAAACCTTGATGACAGACTTGTGCCTTCCAGTGTCACTTCCATTCTCACTCTATTGCGACAACAAGTCTGCCATTAGCATAGTAGCAAATCCCGTTCAGCATGACAGGACTAAGCATATAGAGGTGGACTGTCACTTCATTCGAGAGAAGATCATCTCTGGTCAAATTTGCACTCCATTTGTCACAAGCTCTCAGCAGCTTGCAGACATTCTTACAAAGGGCGTCAGCAAGATTGTGTTTGAGAATGCATTGTCCAAGTTAGGCGTTTCAGATATCCACGCACCAACTTGAGGGGGAGTGTTAGCATTTATGATACCACGATTTATGGTATAACTTACCATAATAGCCGAGATATGATAGGCCCAAATCATGGGATGTGATTTACCATATTATCTATGAGATATGATAGCTACTAACCATGTATTTGACTTTATTTACGCATATGTCTAGGCATAGAATATGCAATGATTTGATTTTGTTTCCTTTCTTGTAATATGAGCATGTGCTCATTTTATCTATAAATACTAGAGCTATGAATGGGTAATTCATCTCATTCAAGCCTTTACGCAATTCTCTCTTTTCTCTTCTTTTTATATTTCTACTGTATCAAAGCATGGTTTGTAAAGCTCTGGGTGTGTAGTTAAAACCCTAGGGCAATTTTGTGTAAACCCTAGTGGGTGTGAAAGGTTTTGAAGAGATTCCAAGATGGGATTTGTTTGCAAAGAAGTAGTGTTAATCACATCCACACGTACCGTGGATCCAATTAGATTCCAAGATGGGATTTTTTGGACCTATTTTTGATCTATTGCAGTCTCGATTGGTGTTTTCTTTGTCTTCACGAGGTTCTGCAACAATAGCTTTTTCTTCGTCATTCGCGATTCTGGTATAGTCTACTTTTTTGCTTTCTAGGGTTTATGTGGTGACTATGTGGTCGCTTTTTTTGCATATCAAAAGACGGTAATCTTTCTAGTTAATGTTTGTGTGTTAGAGAGGTGGTTCTCTACGTATTTTGTTATTGTTTTTGTTTCTGATGATTAATAACCAGAAATTGTTTGATAAATTGTCTTCTCAGATGTGACTTCAAAAGAAGCTGGGTTTTCCCCAAGTTTGACTCCAGTATTGGGAGGTAGTGGTGATCACCTTCCAGGCCTTTATATTACGACTGTTAGGCTGGATGAGACCAACTATATGGAGTGGGCTCAATCTACTCGTATGCATATCACTGGTCATAGGATGATCGAGTCAATCGACCATATCGAAGAGACTATCACGTATCCCTCCAAGAGTGATCCTGAATTCAAAGAGTGGAGTGCAAATAATGCACTAGTTATGACGTGGTTGTTGTAGTCAATGCAACCACAAATCAACAAAGGGTTTCTGTTTGTGAAAACAGCTAAAGAGCTATGGCAGGCTAAAAAGAGATGTATTCCTCGGTTGGTAATTTTGCAAAACTGTATGAACTCCAACAACAGATATCAAGATTCCAGTAGGAAGACCAAACTCTTGCTACATTTTACCACACTCTACGTGGTAAATGGGAAGAGTTAGATCACTACCAAGACTATATGCCTGTGTATGCAACTAATGTTAAGCATTTCGTGTTATTGTAGAAAGGAATTGAATCTATGAGTTCTTGGGTGGTCTGCATCTGAGATACGAACTATGGCAGGCTAAAAAAGAGATGTATTCCTCGGTTGGTAATTTTGCAAAACTGTATGAACTCCTACAACAAATATCAAGATTCAAGCAGGAAGACCAAACTCTTGCTACATTTTACCACACTCTACGTGGTAAATGGGAAGAGTTAGATCACTACCAAGACTATATACCTGTGTGTGCAACTAATGTTAAGCATTTCGTGTTATTGTAGAAAGGAATTGAATCTATGAGTTCTTGGGTGGTCTGCATCCGAGATACGAGCATACCAGGGTACAAGTGTTAGGTAGGTATCCAGCCCCTACTTCTGTTAGAGATGTGTTTTCGTATATCCTGGCTGAGGATAGTAGAATGAAGGCTATGTCTGCACCTGTATACATTAAGCCTGAGTTAGAAGTACCATTGTCTAAGAGGCCTGCTCTTGCCGCACAATAATGGAACAAGTCCAATCCTTCAAAAGGAGGGAAGCAGGATGACAAGAGCAAGTTGAGGTGTGATCACTGTGGGTGCACGCGCCACTAGGGAAACATGCTGGAATCTACACGGTCGCCTTACTCCAGTTCCTGCACGTGTGAATGCTAGGCCAAGGCCTGGTCCATTTAGGGGGTTATCTACGGCACATACTACAGAGCGTGAGACTACTTCTACTGGTTATGTCTCCTCAAATCCACCGAGTTCTTTGTCCGGGGCTGAACTTGATACTCTTCGACATCTACTAGCTCAAAATGCCTCCATTTCCACCTCTAACTTCGGTCAGACAGGTATCTCTCATTCGGCACATCAGGTTTCCACATTATTTGATGGGCCACCTTGGATCATTGATTCAGGAGCTACTGATCACATGACTGGTATGGCATCTGATTTTTCTTTGTACAGTTTATGTTTTGGTAAGGATAAGGTAGAGTGGTTGATGGCACCTTCACCTCCATTGCGGGGAAGGGCACTGTTTTTGCCTCTCCTAATCTTACCTTATCCTCTGTTCTTCATGTCCCAAAGTTTACCAATAACCTCCTTTTCGTCAATCACATTACAAAAGGCTTGAATTGTAGTGTAACCTTTTTTCCATCTCACTGTGTGTTTCAGGACTTGGATACGGGGAAGACGATTGGAAGTGGATGTGAGGACAATGGCTTGTATTTGCTGAACGTGAGGCCAACGTCTTATTATGTTGCAAATCAATCTAGTGTTAGGAATAGTAATGTCAATAAAGATCTGTTAATGCGATGGCATAATAGACTAGGTCAGTTACCATTTCCTGTTTTAAAGCATGTGCTTCCCCAGTTTGCTTCTGTTAAATCTTTTAAGTCAAATTGTGAAACATGCATTCTTGCCAAACAATGTTGTGTTTCTTATCCTACTAGTATTAATAAAAGTACAGCTCCTTTGCAGCTTGTTCATTCTGATGTGTGGGGTCCTGAATCTACTACTTCGTTACTTGGTTTTCGTTCCTTTGTTGTATTTGTTGATGACTTTAGTCGATATACTTGGCTCTATCTTATGAAAATCAAAGATAAAGTTCATTCCATTTTTAAAACCTTTCATAGGATGATATGTACTCAATTTGGTTGTCTCCTCAAAATCCTTCGATCTGATAATGGAGGAGAGTTTATATATGGTGGTCTTGCCTCCTTTTTTGCTGATAACGGGATTGTCCATCAGACCTCCTATGTCGAGACACCATAACAAAACGGTGTAGCTGAAAGAAAACACCGTCATATTATAGAGGTGACCCGTTCTCTTCTAATTGGGATGGGAGTGCCTAAAAGTTATTGTGCTGATGCAACCTTATCAGCTACATACCTTATCAATCGCATGCCTTCTAAGATTATTGGCTATCAGTCCCCCTTCTCTATCTTACACCATCACACTGCCTTGTTCACTGTCCCTCTGAAAGTGTTTGTTTGTGTTTGTTATGTTCACATTCATCATCGCAAGGACAAAATGGACCCTAAGGCAATCCAATGTGTCTTTCTTGGATATTCCGCCACTCAGAAAGGGTATCTGTGTTATAACCCTACCACTCGTCGTCACTTTGTCTCCATGGATGTTACATTCTTTGAGTTTGTTCCTTTTTTTCCCACTGTTCGGGATTCTCTACAGGGGGAGACTACTATACAGGTAAATAATCCGTCGTCCATTCAGAGGGAATGCCCCATTCCTTTCCCTATTCCCATTCAGGGGGAGCTTCTTACTAAGGTGCCTATGTCTGGTCCTCCTACCATTAATGATTTGCAGCAAGGAAAGCAGCCAATTGTCTACACTAGGAGGGCAAAACAAGTCATTGACTCACTTTAGAACCAAGAAGTCTCCCTTGATCAAGGTAGGTAATTCCTCAGTTGACATTGATACTCCTGATTCTCTTCCCAATAGTATTCATGTTGATCTTGATGTCCCTATTGCCTATCGTAAGGGTGTTCGTAGTTGTGCAAAACATCCTATATCTCAATTTGTATCCTATGATGCCTTATCTCCAACATATTGTGCTTTCACTTCGTGTATCTCCTCTGTATCTGTTCCTTCTAGTGTTTCAGATGCTCTCAGTCAAACTCCATGGAAGGAAGCCATGCTTGAAGAGATGAAGGCCCTTGAGAAGAATGGTACTTGGGTTATTGTTCCATTACCTAAGGGTAAGAAACCAGTAGGCTGCAAATGGGTCTACACAATAAAGTATCATACAGACGGAACAATTGAAAGATATAAAGCCCGGTTAGTTGCAAAAGGCTTTACTCAGACCTATGGGATTGATTGTTTGGAAACATTTGCTCTAGTTGCCAAGATGAACTCTATACGTGTCCTTCTTTCTTTGGCAGCTAATTTGAAATGGCCTTTACATCAGTTGGATGTAAAGAATGCTTTCCTTCATGGTGACTTGGAGGAAGAGGTCTATATGACTATGCCACCAGGGTTTAAGCTTGCTAATGGTCAGAATTTAGTGTGCAAGCTAAATAAAGCCTTGTATGGGTTAAAGCAGTCGCCACGTGCTTGGTTTGAGAGGTTCAGCACTGTTGTGAAAAGAGTAGGGTACACACAGAGTCGGGCAGATTATACTCTCTTCATCAAGAAGCACTAGGGCTGCTTCACTGCCCTTATTGTATATGTTGATGATATTGTTATCACTGGAAATGATCCAGAAGAGATACATCGAATGAAGTCATTCTTGGGAACAGAGTTCGAGGTTAAAGACCTCGGATCATTGAGATACTTTCTTAGCATCGAGGTGTGAAGATCGAAGAAAGTGGTGTTCATTTCTCAACGGATGTATATGTTAGATTTGTTGGCTAAAAAACGTAGGCTTGGAAATAGACCTATTGATATTCCCATTGAGTAGAACCATAGGCTTAATGAGGTAGATGGAGACCCATTAGACGATGTGGGGAGATTTCAGCGATTGGTTGGGAGACTAATTTACCTATCTCTCACGCACCCAGATATTGCCTACGCTTTTAGTGTGATTAGTCAAGTTATGCATGCTCCACGTACACCTTAACTTAAGGCAGCTCATCAGTTCTTCACTACCTCAAGGGTTCACCTAGTAAAGGGATATTGTTTGGCCATCATGGCCACTTGCGTGTTGAAGCCTATACTGATGTTGATTGGGCAGGGTCTATGACAGATCGGCGGTCTACTTAAGGATATTGCACATTTGTTGGAGGTAATCTTGTTTCATGGCGAAGTAAGAAACAGTCTATAGTAGCTAGATCTAATGCAGAGGCTGAGTTCAGATCCATGGCACATGGAGTTTGTGAGTTGTTATGGCTACGAACGATGTTGGGTGAGTTGGGTTATCCTATTCGCAAGTCAATGAAGTTGTATTGTGACAAGAAGATTGTTATTAGCATTGCCCATAATCCAGTTCAACATGACAGAACAAAACACATTGAAGTCGATCGGCACTTCATCAAGGAAAAGCTTCGTATTGGGCTGATTTGTACTCTATACATCAACACACATGATTAATTGCTGATGTTTTGACTAAGGGTTTGAGCAAGACTTTCTTGCAAAATATGTTAGTCAAGTTGGGTATGATAGATATTTTTGCACCAGCTTGAGGGGAGTGTTGTCAGGGGCTTTTTTGTTATTACTTATATAATGTTAGGGCTTATGTATAATTTTTTAAACTTATTATTATAAATATAATGTGGTGAAAGGATGAAATTCTTTCATTCTTTCTCTCTTTCCCTATCTCTCTCTTTTTCTCTTATCCTCTTTCTTCTCTTTTTCTTCCTCTTATACTTTACTTTTTGATTTGATTATCTCTTAAAGTCAACATACTTCATGTACAGTTTTGAGTGCATCCTAGCAATTCCTGCTAGAACTTTGTTTCTTTCATGGTCATCGTTAGATTTAGATTGGTGAGTATGTGTTTTAGGTGTTGATCATCAACTTATGATGAACCTACAAATATTTTAACACCAAGAGTTCCCCACAACAAAAACTCTGCCCGGACAATTGATCATGGACATCAAAGTGCTGGTGGAAAAGCAGATCTGTTGACATAATGGACAGTGTGAAAACTAGAGTGGAGAATTTGGAGTCAGTGTATGTTAGGAGGTAATTTAGGGGTTTTTTAGGGTTTGGGTGACTGTTAATCTAGTTGTAGAGTCTTTCTTGTTAGTGAATTTGATCTGACTGGACTAGGGTCCTGTGGTTTTTTCCTTTGGGGTTTCCATGTAAAATATCTTCTGCTAATTGTGAGGTTGAATTTACTCTACTTTACAGTTTATATATGATTTACAATCACGATGAATGGATTCATTTATATGCTTGAATCACCATTAATTTAGTTAAGATTCAATAAAAAATGACCCATTCATCCCCCACCTCTAGGTCTGGATTGTAAGTGTTGTGAAACCTACATCAGAGCCTAGGGTTATGGTTCTATATCTCTTAGATTCATTTTAGAGAACATATTTATTATCATCACAGAGATAACTAAAGTACTAAAACTGTTCAACAATAACACTTCCATGAGGCATTAATGCAAGGTACCAGAAGTGCAATTGCAGGCTGTAAAACAGCTGGTGCCATGATTGTTGGCAGCTACTTCAGGGAATCCACCAGCAGCACATATGCATGTCCATCCATTTTCAGCCGATCCTCCTGCAGCTGAATAAAAGGCAAATTCAGTAAGTGAATCAAACTTTATGAATAAAGGCACTTTCCCATCACCATATCATATGAACCGATAAATTTCTCCCAAATATGTAAGAAAAGATAAGCTGTATAGGGGAAAAGTCATGCATTTGTCAGAATTCTAACACCACAGGATTCCTAAATCTATCTGTTGCAGACTCTCTCTCTATGATTGCGATAAATATTGATGCTTCCAAGCTCATTTTTTGCAAGTTAAATACTTCCATCACCAGATGAATTGATGCTTGATTAATTGTGTCAAATGGAAACAAATCTGATTGTTGCTGAAAAAACATATTATCTATCCTTGAGATCAAGTACATTCAAACTATTGGGGTAAAATACATCCCAGCACACTTGTCTATATGTGAATTGAAGTAACACTGATAACAATAATTCAAGAGCCATGGCAGAGCAAGGTATAAGTTTGACGCATGGTTCTAGGACTTGGCGAGTATTTGAGACCTGGGAAAGTTGCAAAGACTCAGCTTGAGTTGATACCAAGTCCCAACAATTTATTAGTGAAAAGAAAAATAACAAAGGTGAGCCTCTGGTTTATGGGGTCATAATGGCTGTAACGCCATTATAATGGAGATTACAGCCGGGAACCACTATTATAAGTTCATGGACCGGTGTGACTATATGTCAATTTGTTTCTTCCATTAGTCTCACTCTTTTCTCCTATTTTCTCACTTCAGAAAGCTGAAACCCTTCCTACAACCTCCCAAATCACAGATTTACTTCTAAAACTCAAAACCCGTCAGATCTAAGCTCCTAGATTCAAGTTTGAACTTCCGAACAATTTTTGTTTTTATTTTTTCATTTTTTTTTCTCTTAGCAACAAGTTAAAATTGGTGTTTTATAGTAGATCTAAAACTTTTGTTCTGGAGATTGTTTCTTAGCTGCTTCTTTTTTTCCCCCTAAATTTTGCTTCTTAGCTTTAGATATACTATTTTTTTATTTTTTGGAGGGTATTTTCTTAAAAGATGTAATTTTTTTCCTTCACAAAAGTTTGTAAATGATATATATATATATATATATATATATATATATATATATATATATATATATATTTGTCATATGCATGCTTTAGGTGTTGTGATTCTTAATTTTCTCTTGTTTCTTTTTATTCTAATTTTTATTAATTTCTTATTTTTATGATTTATTCACTAATTTATTTTTATTTTCTATTATTCATTAAAACATAGAGTTTGTATGGAAGGTTTGGTTGGATATATTGTATTGTTTGATGTATGTAATTTACTCACTAGTGTAATATATTGCACTCAGTATTTCAGTTTACTAAGAGTAAACTGAAATACTGAGTGCAATAATATACTAATTATCATGCCATATTACTGATCTAAATAGTTTAATTACCAATTAGTATATTTTTAGTTTAATATATTTATTTAGTTTAGTAATTAGTAATTTTTTTTTTTCAATTTACTAAGTAGTTTAAGATGATGTATTTACTTGGTGAACTCATTAATATACTAATCTATTTAGTATAGTAACTAATGACTAATTACTATATTATGTATATTTTATTTCGATCATTTACCAACTAGTAATTAGCAATTTAGTATACTATTTTGAATTTTTCTTATTTACTAGTACTATATAAAATATTGGATTGTGCAATTTAGTTTTACAGATATTGTACAAAGAATTTTTTATTTGTTGCAGAAATTAAAAATGACCCGAACACATCAAGGTGGAAATTGAAAACAGATAACTAGATTGAAAAAATAATAATAATAAAAATATATATATATACTTTGACTGGTTATGTCAACTTGTGGTGCTGAGATGGGTGCACAAGTTACCAGCCTCAAACTTCATTCCCTTATACTCAAATTGTGGAAGCCTGATACTCAGACAAGCAGTTTCATGCTTGAGAACCAAGTAATAAGGTGCATAACTATAATCTAATGCATCTGTTTTATTCATTTCCATCTTAGGTTGTCAAGCTGTAGCTGCCTGGCTGATACTTTTCTCGGAGGATTATTGGTTGTGTTTAAATTGAATGACATTTCATAGAGCTGAAATTTTTGAGCTTCAAAATTGTTAAGAATTGCAAGTATGTTGAGTTAATTGCTTAGCAGCAGCAAACCTCATTAATAGCAGTATGAAGTGCTGGCTTAAGTACAGCAATAAATAAGATGCATACCAGGACTGCAATCACAGGATGTAGAGCAGTTGGTTCCAACAGCAAAGCTTTGGTTCCCTTGATATGCAGAAGAACATGTACATGCCCATTTGTTCAGCTGAGAGGTATCAGAAATATCATCTGCCACAAAAAAGCCATAAATTTATGCTTCTTTAAAATAATACACTTTTTTTTCAAATTACACACAGAGCTACATAGGGTTTTTAACAAATACACACAAAGAAACACCATTTTTAGTCTCTCTCTCTCTATATATATATTATACATAATATACCCACACATTTCACACGCAGAGATGGATGCCAAATGTTTATCCATATAGTATACTAGCATAGATATCTTAATCTTCAAGTTATTAAAGGAATTCAGGACATGGTTGATACTAACCACAAAGAATTTGTCGAATCCATATCAAGCTAACAAGGCAAGCAAAAGCAACTTCCACTTGGAACTTCATTTATTCTAGCCGAAATACTGACCTGAAAGCAAAAGAAGCCAGTCATACTTAATTTTTACTTCAGAACAATAACAATATTATGTGCATTACGTAAGGAACTAGTTCTATCTAACTGAAGTCAAATGGATCCAAGAAAAAGTTCTAGTAATTCACAAGCTGAACTACTGAAGCTTTCCATTTTTAAGCTTTTCACACAGATGCAGTTTTTCAAGCCATCTCACACTGTGCCTTGTATAAGTAGTTGATAACCAAAAAAGTAGAGAAGTCTTGCTGAAGGAAAGAGAGCACACCTTCACCTTCATTTAGTACACACCTAGAAAAGAAATTACATATAAAATCCATTTTGGTCATTTTAAAATGTGAACCCTATAAGTTTTAAGGTAGATGATTTTGAACCACGAAGCACTACAGAAAGAAATTTTGACAAATTTCTCAGGGATAAAGGACACAACCTCACACCAATAGAAATAACTAATAATCTTCTCGTTTCTGTTAAAAAAGCCAAAAGGTCAAAGTAACACAATAATGAAACAGAACAAAAGAATATCAACCTTCATCAGGAACAAGAGGTTTTACTCATAGGATGCCTGTGATCTTAAATTCCTCAATCTGCACAAAACCAGTAACAACTCATTATATATTTCAAGAATCAAATGGATATCCAGGGTAGTTTGAAATACAGAGAGATTTTAAAGGTATTCACAAGAAAAATAAAAAATTAAAAACTCTCTCCAAAAGAAGCATTTTCCAATCATCTAAAACTAAAAAATTACAGTACATAGCAAGATAAGCTGAACATCAATTCAGACTCTATAAAACTAGAGATTGCATTTAAATTTAAGACATGCTGTTGTTTATGGATCGCATTTGGTTTGGATTCAGCTGTTGCCTCACTTTTCAGACCTAGATTATCTGCAAGGCACAAAGAAAATTTTCAACACAAACACATACATTTTGAGCACTAACATAGAGAAATTGATGAAGTTCGTAAATTGAATTAGGATATAATAGGTAGGAACTACAAAACACATGGTTGGCCAACAAAGCTCTGTAAGTTTATTCGTCTCATCCTACATTTTCAGAGCAATACTACTGTGGACAAAGGTGGTTTTTTTGTCTTATTGTTATTATAATGTGATTAAATTAGGGTTTCAATCTAACTAATGTCTTTCAAGCAAAATAATTAGCCATCTACAGTACAAAGTAACTACAACCTACGAGATAATGATACACAACTAACAGGCTTAAATGCAAAAGAAACAAGTAACCCCCACCAGTCACAGAAAATTTTGTCAGTATAGTTACATCAAATAATAAAGATGGCTGGTCAGTCTCTTAAAAGTCCTTTCTTGAACGGCTCAAACTTTAAACCAGACTTCTTGTCCAGAATCAACTTTTTTCAGGATGAAGAAAACTATTTCATTATTGAAACCCTAAAAAAGCAGTGAAACCAACTTTTTCAGCTCAATGAATAAACAGAGAAGCAAACCAGCACCACCCATGAAATTGTATTAGAAACTACACTGATTTGGCAACCCAATTTAGAATTAGCTAACGAATACTTAAAAATTATATAGGGCAGACCAACCTTATCCCCAAAAAAAACTTTTCTTTCAGATTCTAAACATGAGATTTCAGGTGAAAGCAAAAGCACACCCAGAAATCTGAGCATTCAAGCTTCGGTAATCCATCACAGTTGATAGATGATTGGTGACAAGGGTAATGCAAAACAGAAATCTGACAGCAGATAAGACAGAGAGAGAGTTGTGTTTTCCCAATTAAGTATTCAAAATAGAAGAGATTGCTAGAATATACAAAGATCAATCAACTAAAGCCACTGAAAACAGCCACCCGAAAGAGACCCACCAACAATCAATTAGCTATTAACCGACACAAATTAATAATTAAAACCCAATTAAGTAGTACATAAGCAGTACATACATTCATACATATATATATATATATATATGATTGTTTTTAATAATATACATTATTAGATTGTATACGTTGCTAATCATTGCCCGTATATATGCGTGAAAAAGGAAAGTATTCGTAATTTTGAAAAGTCGACAAGCCAACGGTCAGAAAAAAATCTTTGCTTCAAAGACATGTCTGATGTTTGAAATTTGAAGGAGCGTTTATATACAAACTAGTATCGGTTAAAAACTGACGTGTGTGAAGGAGACTTTAACGTATCGTATACACCGACCCCACCCACCTACTCGGTGTCGATTGTCCAGACATGATATATGACGACTGATGACATCTATCACCTGCAACGTCGATTTAGTTGTGCCTCTATCCATAAATCATAAATATATAGTAATAAAAATAAATAATTCAGACAAAAAAATGCACTTGAGTAAAAAGATTTAAGTGCAATTAAGATCATAAGAAATAAATAAACGAATGAATGAATAAAAGTGGAAAGAAAAATACCAGTGATAAATAATAATGACTGTATCTGTTTATAACTAAATCAAAAAATTTAACTCTCTAATTTATTTTCAATAAAAATTTTAGGGAAAAAAAAAAAAATTCAAAAAAGCTAAATAAAACAAAATTCATAGGTCCAAAGCAAAAAAATGGTTGCTTCGAGCAGTAAACAAAAATGCTCTTCCAACGCCTATTCATTCGATTCTCCTTAATTCAGGATTTTGGAAGGCTACATTTTCATAATAAATTAGGGTTTATAACTCTAACTAAGCAAAATAATTGAGAAATTAGGGTTTCATTTCAATCTCCGTAACTGTACTTTCCCCACTCAAGCCACTACTCGCCGTGTCCTCTAGTTACAGTGAATCCGAGCTCAACTAAAAGAATACACTGTATAAACACACACAGATACATATATATATATAAATATATATTGAGCTTCAGATTTGTTAAAGAACACGAAAGATTGAAGAAAGAAAACGTACAAGCTGAGTAAGTGTGACAATTGATTGATCGAAGAAGCTTCAAAGATTCACAGAGGAATTGCTGATGAGTGAATATTGAGATTCAAAATGATCGTGTAGATGTGAATCAGAGACACTTTGAACTCTAAAATCCACATTTTAATCTGATTGGCATTGTTCTACAAGACTTCATTAGAAAAAGGTTCTATATATATATATATATATTGAGAGAGAGTGAAGAGTGTTGAACAGAGAATACGTAGTAGCTATGGAGAGAGAAAGTAGTAGATAATACTAATAGATATGGAGAGAGAAGCAGATAATAGTAGGTAATATCTAGAGAGAAAAAGAGGAGAGTGTTTAGAGAGAGAAAATGTAGTAGATATGACCGAGGAAGAAGAGGAGAGCTGTTGCACAAAGGTCGACGGTGGCGCTGAGGTCTGCTTTAAGAATGGGGATATACAGTGGGTCCCACAGTTTGGTCACCGAATATGGTTGCGCGGTCACTCACTTTCAGTTTTGATCAGCGAGAGATCTGTAATGTAGAGCGAGTAGAGTATAATTCTACGGTCAAAAGTGGTCCTACCTAATCCTTACTTTAACTATGAGTATTTTTAAGGAGCTGTATTCTTTTAGCTTTTTTAGGAATAAATTGAATAATATAACAATTAATTAAAGAAATGACAGCAAAAGAATCAATTAAAAAAAAATTTCTTTCTTTTTCCTTTTTTTAATCTGCAACCTCTGACCTAAAAAGAGTCGGTCAATTTGAAATATAAGATATTTATTTCTTTTCACATGGATGATTTTAATGCACAAGAGAGACAAAAAAAAAAAAAAAACAAAAATATTAAAATAAAACAAATTTGAACCAAATCTCCAATTTAAAGCCCAACTAACAAACATATGCATGTAAAAATTTCAAATTTTATTTAGGGTTAATTTCAGTCAATAAGATTGCTCTATTGACAATTAGATAAAATGTAGTCCTTTTTAGGACAATGACATCCCTCGTCAAATTTTACATCCAAACAAAGCCTAAAAAAGAAGGAAATGTCTACATTACTCTTCAATATTCATATTTGATCTAAAATATTAAAATCTTTAAATGATCAAAATGTCCCTCTTCGAGGGAAAAACAAAATTAACTCACCAACCTACACACCCTCTCTATTAGACCTCTTTATTTTCTCCATCCTATCATCGCCACCACAACCCACCTCTGCCACCGCCACCACTAACCCCACAACTACAAACCACCATCGCCACCACCCACCTTTTTCTTTATTTTGCTCGTCCACTCATTACAACATCAAAACCCAATTGCCAATTCTCAACCGCTGTATACCAATTACGTCTTGGTTCACGCAACTTCTTCGTCGATACGTCGTCACTCATCGCCGATTCCACTCTACCTGATCTAGAAGAGTCCAACAAGGGTAACAACCAATTGTGTGTGTGTGTGTGTGTATATCAAAAGTACTGCTAAAAAATGACAAATGGGGCAATGGAGCTTGGGGGATTTGCGAGGACGAGAGGTGATACACATAGAGAGGAGGAACGATGATTGCTCCGATCTGACAAGTATTCTGATTTCCACTTATAGTCTGAGCCTAAAGATTAATGTTGGCTTGGAGAGCTCACTGTTAGCGTAGAATCTGCCGAACACATGACCATATTCCCAATCGACACCCTCAAAATTAGGCATACAGGCAATTAGTTGGTGAGCATTGGTGTTGTTGATGGCAACAGAGAAGGTTGTAGTGGCTATTTAGGGTTTTGGTGTTTGATGTTAGCAACTTAGGGCTTCGATTGCTGGCCACTTTGGTGTTTCATAATTTGCAAATCGTTGATTAACGATTCAAGGGAATTGACGATCATTGATTCAGGGTGTTTTGCTTTGGTGGGAGTTCTTCAATGGATTACAGAGAGAATAAAGGTTGAAGATGATGAATCACATGTTTTGGTGGGTGTAGATTGTATTGAGATTTTTTTTAGGTAATTAGGGTGTCTAATTGATTTTTGATGGAGGAGAGTTCACTGGCATGCTTTGGAGTGGTTGTGTTTGGTGTTGCATATATACGGGATACCAATGTGATGGTGGTTCTGGTGGTGTGCAGCCAGTGGACGTGTTTGGCCTTTGACATAAGGCACCATGGTGATGGTCATTATGGTGGTGTGCTACTAGTGGAGGTGGCAACCTGTAACAACCCAACCTCGGAAGATCCGAGTCATTAACGAGTGAAGAAAGCAAGTTCGGATCCTTATCCAAAACCGAGGGCTCACTAGGGGTAAAATAGTTATTTAGTTATTTTACCCAAGGAAGAGGATAATAGGGAAAAGAAGACCAAAGGGAGACTAGTAGTAAGGACATAGTCTTGGGGGTGGGAGCTCAGTCAAATTTGGATGTTGTGGATCCTAATGGGAAATAGCAAAAGAAGAAATAGAATTTCCCTCTTTCAGATTGGGTGCCTAGAGGTAAAGGAAATGGTGGTAGTATTCCACCAAGAGCTAGTTGTTGATGTTAGGCAACTGGAATGTTAGAGGCCTGAATAGGCCTTGTATGCAAAGAGAAGTTAAGAGTTGGATAACTGAGAATAAATTTGCTCTTATTGTTTTAGTTGAAACTCGAGTCAGAGAGAGGAAAGCTGAAAAAATTCAAAGCAAAATTTGCAAAAATTGGCTTTGGTTGTCTAATTATAATTGTAACCCTCTTGGAAAATTATGGATTGGTTGGAATAATGCTATTTTTATGTTTCTTTAGTGCATGTTAGTACTCAAACTATGTTGATTAAGGTGAAGCTTAAAGAAACTGGAGTGACTGTGTTTGTTTCTGCATGGTATATGCTGCAAATACTGTGAATAAGAGGAAGAATCTTTAGAAAATTCTTCAAAGTCATTCTATTTTGGCTGATAGCCCTTGGTTAGCGATTGGAGATTGGAATGTTGTGAGATATCATAGCGAGAAGAAATGAGGTTTGCAGGTTCCTCAAAGGATTCTTGAAGAGTTTAATGAAGCTGTTCAAGCTGCCAATCTAGAGGATTTACCTGTTTATAATAGGAACTAGTCTTGGACTACCAAGCAAGGGAGGGAGAGAAGAATTATTGCCAAATTAGACAGAGCATTGGTCAATTTGGACTAGCTTGTTAATTTCACTGATACTAAATTATATTTCACTGCGTATCTTTATCTAACCATTATGGTCTAACAGTTAAATGGCATTCTTCCAGCTCAGAAGCGCCGAAGCCATTTAAGTTCTTAAAAATCTGTAGCATGCGTGAAGAGGTTCAGGAGATTATTCATAAGGCTTGGGCTAGCTGTAAATACTTCTGGTTCTCCTATGCATCAGTTAATGCAAAAATTAAGAGAGGTTAAAGGTGTTGTGAAGAACTGGAACAGAGAAAAAGGTATAATATCAGAGCAATTATAAAGGGCTAGAGAAGAAATGCTGCAAACCCAAGTGGATTTGTTGAAAAGTCATTGTGATGATCTTGTTATTCAAAAGGAGATGGAGGCGGTTGACAAAGTTAAGAATTTGTTGGAACTGGAAGAGATTGTCTGGGTTCAAAAATCTAGAGTTAGATGGCTTGATAAAGGGGATAAGTATACTTCCTTTTTTCATCATAAGGTTAAACAAAAAAGAGCTTATAATTCTATTATGCAATTGAAGAATGTAACTGGGGAGATGTCAAAGGATTCAAAGGTTATGAAAGAATGGTTAGTTGAGTTCTATAAAGATTTATATACTAGGAAGACTACCAAACCTTCAGGTTTTCAGCCTAAGAAAGTTTTATCTACTGAAGAAGTTCTGAAATTGGAGTTGTTGGTTGAGGTTTGCTCTATTAATGTCATATGCAAGTCAAAAGTGTTCATGGCTATACATCTACATATTGGTATCTGCTACAGGGGTATTTTGGTCTTTACACTATGTGTGTTAATATATCACAAATCCTCATTGATTTGTGACACTACAATAATCACATTCAATTTTATATTCACACACACATATGTGTGACAATAATTACAAGACCGATGTAAGGGCATTTGTGGCATTTCTATTGTATAATGAAGGACTCTCTACAGTATGCCATGTGCACAGTGGTCCTAGTAAGAGAGGATAAGCACAAAAATATAGCTATTAGCCTTATGTATCAGCATTGTACAAAGACATTCAAGGGTTGTAGAAAAGGTGTTTTTCAATGTCAATCTAGGGCTGTACAAAGGGCATTTCAGTCCATTCACAGTAAGTACTGTCAGGATTGATCCATATCTATGATTGGCTAGTGGTGGAATATATTTATCCACACTAGGGTAGCAAATTCCAAGTATATATATGTTGTTATAGTTGCAGCAATAGTGTGTGCCTTTGTGAGAGCCTAAAATGAACCTTTTGAGCTGAAAATGAAGGTGGTCTCGAGAGCTTAAAGCATATTGAGATTTCAGAGGGATTTAGAGATGTTTTAAGCAACATTTGATATCTAGAAACAACATGTAAAAGGTGCAAAATCAGCAGATACAACATGCAGTAGTTTTTTGGTGCAAATGAGTGGCTGCAGAAAGTGAAATATAGTTATGGTGGTGTCTGGGGTTTGAACAAGACCCAAGCAAACTTGTTTTGTGGTTTTACATTTGCAAAAGGGGCTTACATAATCTTACTTAGGCTGGTATCATTTCTCACAACTCAAACCTGCATTTTAATTGATTTTCTGGTGCATAGCTACTGTGTAGGGCTTTTCTGTGTTACATCTTGATTTTATATGGTTCAATATCATTTTATCATGCTTATAATGCTAAATCAAAGATGTATAATCTAAGGCTCATCTCAGAAAATAGGCCTTGCACATATTGAACTGTCAAACCCTTGAAGCTAGTGTTTTGAGCTGAAACTGCTATATTGAAACAACTATGATATAATCTGTTGTATGAGCACTGAACATGATCTGAGCAAGTTTGTTTTTGAGATTCAAGTTTAAAAAATTGAATCAAGGTCTGTGCAACCCCGAAGTTATAATTTTACCCTCAGCTATCTAGTTCTACAGAAACTTGTTGTGAGCAGTTTTTGGAACTATTTTTGAAATACATTTTGAAAAGCTTAATATCTGGATTCTTGTGTGAAGATGAATTGAGAATGTGAAAGTATGTTCTAGGTCTGTAACAGTTCAAAATACCCATTATACTCTCAGAACAGTGGCATCATAGAAACTTCAAAATTGAACCTGAGTGAGCTGTTTTGTCACTGATTTTGAGTTGCAATGTTTTAATCTTGTTGAGGAAATTGAGAATATTATGTGTGCAAGTATATATTGACTATATAAAGCTATGAGAACATAAAGTAGCTCAAGGTTCAGGTGGTTTTATAGATTTACCCTTGATAGCCACAAGTTTAGGGTTTTAACCCTAATATTGTTGTTTTAATCCTACATTGCAATACCTTGTTATTTCTAATGTGTTTGACATGTGAACAAGTGTATTTTGACTGTTGAAGACCGGAGGAGTAAAGATCGGGGTGTCCCTAAAGCTGAATTGCAAAGTTACCCTTAAAAGCTTAAAAGCTAGGGTTTAGTGTATCAAGATTATTTGTTAAGTGAAAGTGTGATAACTTGCTATTTGAATTGTGCTTATCATTTAAGAAAGTGTACTTTGTTGATACAAGACCTTAGGAGGCATTTACAGGACTGAACTGAAGCTACTTTGTAAAGAGACCATTCTAACCTTACTTTTGGGGTTTAAGCCTTTGTGAAGAAATAATGTTATATCTTGCTTCAATCACTGTGTATTTTGTGAACCAAGTTTGTATGAAGATATCAAGGTTTTGAGTGACAATTGTAGATCATTTCTGAAGCTACATTGTGTAGTTACCTTTATACCCTTGGTTTTAGGGTTTTGTTCAATTGGGCTTTAAATCTGTGTTACCTTGTTGAGATCATTGAGGAAGACATCTGTGCAAGAGTACTTTGGCTATATAGAGCTGTTGAAGTCAATTGCAGGCCATTCTTGGGGCTGCATTTTGAAGTTACCTCTTTGCCCTTCATTTTAGGGTTTTTACCTTTAGGAGCTATTATTGATCTACCTTGCTTCTATAGTTGTGTACTCCATTCAAACAAGTTAGTATTGTTGCAGAAAAGGTTGTGGAACCTAGTTTGAGCATAAAGTGAAGCTACAATGTGATTTGACAGATCTACCCTTTTTGTTGTAGAGAAATGAAGACTAGGGTTTCTGGAGTTTCATACTTAAAGTTGTGTATTGCATTCTTACATTGTGTTGTAGCTTAAGTGTATTGTATTTGGTTTATTGACACTTCATTGTAAGTGGTAGTGGGGTTTTGATACCTCTCCCCATTATTGATTAAGCTATTAAGAGCTTTGGTGTCCAAGCAAGGTTGCTTAGGACAAGGGGAGTGTATGTGTGCACATTAGTGAGCTAAGTATTGGTTGTGAAAACTAGTGTCTTCACTGGTACAGGGTGTGTATAGAGAGTGAGATAGCTGAATGTGTAACAAAGTACTTGCAGCTGGTGAGGCTTTTATTGGATAAAGCCAAGAACCAAGGTTTTTCCCTATTGAGAGGGTTTCCTTGTATATCTTATGTTATGTGTATCATTTGTGTTTAATTGATTGAATTGATTATCCAAAAGAAGTTGAATCAGACCAATTCACCCCCTTGTTGGTCCAACAATTAGTATCAAAGCATTGGTCTACTTAACCAAGGCATTAACAAGCCTACAGAAAAGTTTTTGGAGTATGATGGAAGGTCAGTGTGTTGACGATGCACCATGGTTTGATGGTACTTGTTATGAGGATTGGAAGATCAAGATGGAAGCTTATCTTATGTCTCAATCATATGATGTGTGGTACACCACCACCAAAGGAATGTCTGTGACAAATGAAGAAGCAATGTCAAATAATGCAAAGGGAAGATATACACTGTTCAGTGGTCTTAATTTCCAGGATCTCATTAAAGTTAAGGACAAAAAATCATCTAAGGATGTGTGGGACACTCTTAGGGCAATCTATGATCTTAATGAAGATTTTGAAGCATCTCAAACAGTTAGTGTTGAAGGAGATGAGGCTGAGCAAAGGTCTTGTTTTGAATCTTTCAAGACTAACCTTTCAATCTTGCCTTCTTTTTCACTTATTATCCTCAGCATGTTGAAGTGTATGTCAAAGAAAAGTGAAGCTGAAAAGATGTCAAATAATGAAGTTAAGTGTTCTTTAAAGAATCTCAATTATCTCAAGTTCAAGAAGAGGGTTTTAAGGTTGCTAAGGCATATAAATAATGCTTTTCACTACATTTATGTTATAACTAAAAATGTACATACCAAGAAATCGATCAAGATCAAGAAAGGTCACTCAATCCCAAGAATTCCAATTAAGAAATCTTCACCCTATCCCAAATATTAGGTTGAACCAAGATTAAAGATCAAAACCTCTCATCTATAGTGGTAACAGACTCCCAAGATTAAAGAGCATCTCCCACAAGCTTGAATGTAGCATGCATCTGCTTCTAAATATTAGTCCCCTCAACCATGCAAAGATGATGATCTATGTTCTTCTTCCACTGGTATGCTTCCTTCACATCGATGGAGCCTGAGAAATCTAGTGGATTCCCCTTTGTGAAAGTACTCCTAACCCTATCCCAAATATTAGGTTGAACCACTGGTATAGGTACAGGTGCCTGTTGAATAGGTGGCTGATTTTGAAGTGCAACTGCTACCCTTACAGCTACTGCCTGAGCGATGATATCAGTCATCTGAGGAGGATCCTCTGGATCCCTGCCTTGGTTCTGGCCCTGATCCTGAGGCTCTTGATGCTCTTGGTCCTCTTCCTGAAACAACAGCAATTGTTGCTCCTCTGTAACCCATTGACGTTGCAGATGATTCTGATGTCTACGCGCCGCTCTCCTCTGCTGCCTCTCCCGTCTCCTTCCAACATTAACCATTCTGTTAACATAGAAAGATAGACGTCAAAACGATTATAACGGACCATAAATGAATACAATGAATCCTAAACTTAAGCTCTAAATAAAAGAGTACACAACGCGAAAGTCTTATAATGACAAAACAACACTTGAACCTAAAGTGCTCTGATACCAACTGTGATATCCTTGATTTCAGAACACGGGTTGATTAGGTCTGTGCACGAGATAGAGGGCGATACCTAGGGGTGCACACGGTTCCGGTTCTCATGATTCCAGCTGGAACCGAAACCGGAACCGGAACCGGAACCGGAACCGTTCACGACGGTTCCTTGAAAACGGAATCGGAACCGGAACCGTATAGCATGGAACCGAACAGTAGAAATGGTACGGTTCCGGTTCGGTTCCCATGGAACCATTAACTCTCAGGCAAGCACGGAGCTTCAGACAGGTTAAGACCGTTAGGTTTCAGCATCAGAAAGAGATGAGCTTGAGAGCTTCGTCGCCGATGCTCGCATATCTGCGATCGCATTTCAGAGAGAGTTTTGTCACCACATCGAACCTTGAAAACAGAAACGGAACCACCGAGAGCAGATCGGTTTGGGTGTTGAGAGAGAGACGAGAGAGCGTTGTTTCCGATTACCAGAGCCAAGGGACTGGAATATGTAAGCTAAGCACTCGTCGGGAATGTTGGAGATGTAGTTGGGGAGATCAGGAGCGTCGGATAATGATGTCCTCAATTGACCAACATGCCGGTGTCGGTTAACTCTCGGTAAGCATAGAGCTTTAGACGGGTTAGGTTTTGACATCGGAAAGAGACGAGCTTGGTACATCTGTACTAAATTACTAATCCCAGCTTTTCATCTCTGCTGCATAATCTTGAATCTTCCACCTCATCAACTGAAGGAGCCTCGCACCCAAGAGCTGATCTATCAGTATCATCTCTCAAACCACTAGATTTTGTAGTTTACATACAATTAGTTGCAGAGAGAGAGGGCAAGTTCAGAGTCGAGAGAATAGAGATGGAGATCGGAGGCGATTAGGGAGGCTGAGGCTCAAATTAGGGCAAAAAACTAAAAAAAAAATAGGTATATATATATACACGGTTAATTTTATATAATATATATATATATATATATATACATACGGTTCCGGTCCTTACCGGTTCCCACGGGCTGGAACCGGAACCGGAAGTATATGTACACGGTTCCTAAATTCGGAACCGGAACTGTGAGAACCGTGAAAAACGGTTCCGGTTTCGACGGTTCCGGTTCCGATTCCATGGTTCCGGTTTTTTTGTGCACCTTTAGCGATACCAAACAATTAATATTTTAAACCGAACATAGAATACAAAGAAATAAAGAAATAATATCACTGAAGGGAAAACTAATAAATAAAAACCTCTAAATAAAATCCATTAATTCTCAAAGATGAATAAAATCCTATAGAAATAATTCTCGAGAAGAATACAACTCGGGAATCCTTAAACATGGACCCCTAATAAATTCTCATAACTAAAAATAAATAAATATTTAACAACTGAAGTAAATAATCAGAAGATAGAATCCTACGTCGATGACACCGGAAGAGTGATGATGCCAAGTCTCTGATCTGCATAAACAACTGCTAATCCTGCTATTAATGAGGACCTGAAAAATATAACAATGGTGGGTCAAAACCCACAACAAGTCCTTTCTACGACAATCCAAACAGAGACCAAAGAAAACTACACATCTATAGCTAACTCATGCAATAGCTACATAGTCGATAAGTATATAATTATACACACTAAATACTCTCATTGAATTAAGGCAACCTCAACCGTGTAGTAGGTATCTCATACAAATCGTACACAAAGGTGGTTACGAGTCCTCCTTCTACCAGGGCACACACATCCCTAATTCAGCTACCCATCTCAGTCGTCAATACACGCCTCAATCCTAACCACTAAACCCTAGACCTCAAACTTGTATCATGGTACACATTATATCATTATAGATATAATTAACCATATCCTGACAATGGTTAACAGATAACAACCACGCCCATATCCTGACAACAGACTGGAAGTTATAAAAATATATAATAGCCATATTCCAACAATGGCATGTCATCCATATCTTAACAATGGCCTGACATAAAATGAGTTTAAAATTATTAGTCAGCTCATCCCTGGCCCCTATATCCTGACAATGGTGTACACATAGAACCAAATCCTGACATTGGTCCTCAAACAAATCAAAACATATACATATATATATATATATATATATATATATATATATATATATATCATGTTTCAAGATTATAAAATAAAATACAGATATGCAATTGATTATAATCATATCATATCATAACAGCACATAACATATAATTTCTTGTTATCAAATCATAGGAATTGCTTATACTTTATTTAAGCTCCCTACATCATTTATCTCACATAAACTGAATCTTAAGCATGCTGATATTTTATTTTTACAGCCAAGTAAGCATTCTCCAAACACATCTCATGTTAAACAGTTAATCTCAATTGTTAAAAGAAATTAAAAGATTAAATCTATCTATTCTTTAAATAATTTTGCATGCATTGTTGTGTTCAAGCTTATTTAAAATGTACTTAATATTATCCTTAGTCCTTATTTAGTGTTTGAGACCTTAAATAATCAATTCGGAGTCAATTTAAGCATTTTTATCAAAATTCCCCATAGGGTGCTCGAGTACCCTCCTTAGTGTGCTCGAGCACACTCCCAGGTGCTCTCGAGCACTATTTCGTAAAACAATGTACTCGAGCACTGTTATAGTGTGCTCGAGCACTATTTCGTGAAACAGCCCGAAAAATCCAATTTTAAGCCCAGTTCTTCATTGTTAAGGATCCTAAAGCATGTTAATAAGTCCCATCAACACACAAGCATGAAAATACATCATTATAACATGTAGAAATCCATTTAAAATTAGATCTAAGCCATGAATTTATCAATTCATACAACAAGAACAACTATGAACATATACTCATAAAAACATATGCTCTAGATCAATTTAAACATAGATTCAGATTTTAATAGTTCTTTAATCATTCCTAAAGTTATACTAGAGACATATAGATCACAGATCTAAGGAAGAAGTGTAGAACAGAGAACTTGTCTTAAACTTTGAGATCGAAAGATAAACTCCTTCTTCCCTGTTCTTCTTCTCTAATGGTCCTTCTTCTTCTTCTTATTCCGCTTCCTTCTTTTTCTTCCTCTTTCTCTCTCTAACTTTCTCCTTTTCTCTTTCCAGATCTACTCTCTATGTATGTATATACATAAAATACACTACCTATATTCTAAACCTAACATACGTCTAACAATTCACAAACTAGGTAATTAATTTAATAAAATATTATTTTTAATGAAAATAATATAGATATATATATATACCTCATTATATGTATATATAATTACTAATCCCCATGGGTCACTATCCAACTCATTTAGGATCCCACTCAAATAGTCCAAGACCCATCTAGTTGGAACCCAAATCCTTAAAATAAAAATAAAATAAAATAAAAACCATTTAACTAACACAATTAAATATTTAAAACAATTCAATCACACAAACACATCAGATGGAAGCAATTAAAATGCACATACAATTAACCTACATAAATTAATTTAATTAATTCAAAAAAAATAAAAAAATAAATCAATTAAACACACAATTAAATATAAAAGCAATTAAGCAAATAGCCACATAATTAAATAAAAATGCAATTAAAATAATTAAATAAATTCCAAAAAATTAGGGGTATTATAGTATAACAATAGAAACAGTCCCTATCTACTTGCATGTATAAATCCATAGTGGATCCCCTACCTTTTCTAGTGAAGAAACCTTTTTTCACCGCTTTCTCTACCATATTTTCTTTTTCTCTTTCCTCTCTATATCAGATTGTAATATGGAATTTTATATTGATCTACTACTGTAGATATATATATATAGATAATTCATGTAACTTACAAATCATTGAAAGCTCTCGAATTAATCAAATGATATAAATTACATGAGTTAAGGAAACCTAAGGTCACTCAATAAATATAAGTTATAACACTTAAAAGCCAACCCCACGTTTGTATAAATACTTATGTATATATATATATATATATATATATATATATATATATATATATATGTAGACCAATATAATTCCTAAATAAATAATAATAATAATAACAATAATAATTAAAATTTACGGGTCTTCACAAGTCTTCTATCCTTTTCGGCCCCAATACTTTGAGGGCTAGTTTGATGTGACGGAATGGAATCAATTAAGAGGGAACGGAAATGGTTTTTATTCCATTCCCAGATTTGGTAGGTTAAATTAAAGTTGGAAAGAGAATCAAGATGCGTTCTCTGGGAATGACCATTCCCACTATTTCATTCCCTCTCTTTAACAATGGAATAAGCTTTCCATTCCCACATGGAATAGAATTAAAAAAATTATGACCAAAAAAACCATTCATCATTTCTTCCATTACGTCTTTGTTCTCTTCCAATCCACCCCTTCATATCAGATTTGTTATACTCCTCTAAATAATCCAGCCTTCTTCCCCGCCGCCATCATCATCTTCTCTAACACACAACACAATCCAACCCAACCCAACCCAACCCATTGTCGAACAGAAATTTGCTCGCCATTTTGGAGCTCTCCAGTCGCCGTCCTTGTCCATTGCCGGTGTTCTCCAAGCATTCACAGGTAAGTTCAACACCGCCGTCCTTGATCGCCATCAGTCTCACCATTGCTCACTTATTCCGTCCACAACCCGCCGATTCACCGCCGAACACTACAACTTCATTTGACTGAATTGCAAGCTTTAGTGATGAAATTTGTAACGGAGCTTGGATCACTGCCGTTCGTCACTGCCGATCAAATCAGATCTGTCCTCCCCTTTGTTCGATCGCTTCCTTCTCCCCTTTGCCTTTTCTCGCCCCAATCTCCAATACCTCCGTTCACTTGCCCAGTTTATTTCTTCTCTCTACTTTCTCTCTCTATCTCTTGCCCAATTTCATTCTTACATACCTCTTTCTTACTCTGGATTGGAAAAAATTTCTTTAGATGTTAATTTTTTAGTTAATTTTTTTATTAATGATAAAAGTTATTTAGAGAAAACAATATAAATTTATTCCATTTCAATTTTTACATTAGTCCAACCAAACGTGAATAGAAATCATTATTTCATTTTTACGCATTCCATGTTTGCAACCAAACAAGAGAATGGGAATCATCATTCTTATTCCATTCCATTCCTAGTTTCATTTTCATTCTATTCCTTTCCATTTCATTCATTCACACCAAACTAACCCCGAGGGTGGAGAGGTGAGAGTAATCTGTTATATTAGGCATTTCTTATGTCGTTCTCCAAGGTCGATATTTAGGTTTGCCTTCAGAGGTGGGACTTTCTAAGTGGGAGGTGTTTCATTTTTTGGTGGACAATATGAAATCTAAGACTAAGAGTTGGTGGGGTTCTCTGTTTTCTTCAGCAGGTAAGGAAGTGCTCATCAAGGCAGTGTTAGCTGCTCTTTCGACTTATACTTTCTCAGGTGGTGGGGAGAGTTATCATACGGATGTATCACATATTGCCTCACAATTGGAATGTGATAGTATAGTTTGTAATGGTCATCTTTAGTGAGGGTTTATTTGGACTACTAAGATGCTTGCTTCTTTGGAGTGGAAAAAATTTGAGTATCTACCGTTACTTTGAAGTCAGGCGAGATAATGTTGATGTGAGATATACTTATATAAAGGTTACAAAGTCACCTATGCCATTAATATGTTGGAAGTATTTAAGAAAAAAATTATTTTTATTTTTATAGTCGAGTAGGATGCAATGCCTTCACAAAAACACCCCAAATAGGACGGCCTCTAAGAAACATTGACTTAAGCTACCATCCCGAACTACCTGAACTAGTAAGGGTGCCGGTATACAATTTATTTATTTATTATCCATGGTCATTTATAATTGAGAATCTTATTAGAATGAATACCGCGAACACATAAGACGTATAAATTCGATCATTGACGGAGCCACTTCACATTCAGTGGGGGCAATTCCTCTCACTTAATTTTTTTTTATTTTTTTTTATTTTTATACTATTATATATCACTAATTTTCTTTATCTTCAATTATATACCTATAAAATTTTCACTTTGCCTCCTCCTAAAAATAAAATAAAAAATTATACACAAAATCCCCCTCCCCCAATTTTCTGGATCTGTCCCTGAATTCGATAAAGGAAATCTAACTAAAATAGTTGAGAAAAATATAAGAATATGGTAAACCATTTCAGACTCGTGCCCATGATAAAGGAATTATAAAGTTCAATATGAGTAAAAAGTGTGAATGGATTGAAATGCTTAGAGATAAATATTTGTGTAATTTAGACACCTATGTAATTGATAATATTAGATAAATTTAGAGAAAGAAAGGGAGGTAATTAGGAGTTTGTGTTTAAAATGGTTTTCACCATTTTTATACTTGTATTGGCCGGATTAAGTTGAATAAAATCATATAAAAAACTTATCAAAAATAATATCATATAAAAAAATTGAAGAAAAAGAATATATAGAAATTCTAGGTACATTTAATGGTAGAAAATTAGAAATTGTAGGTAGATTTAATGGTAGAGTAAGTATCAAAAGAAGATAAGCAAGTGGGAGCAGTTGGATGCTCAGAGGTTAGTTGGAGTGAGGCAAAAAGTCATAGAAACTAGGACTGCAACTCGGGCGGGTTTGAGGTATAACTTGAACCCAATCCATCATATAAAATGCTAATTCCAAATCCAACCATAACCATATCGTCAACCTTAGCTATTCAACCCAAGCCCTATTGTTGATCCGAACATTTAGGCATACCCATGTTGGGATTTTTATGCCCTGGCATAGCAAATTCCTGTTTGGATTAAAGTGACATATGTTCCTGACGTTTCTGAAATATTTATGTTTTATACAATTGGTGAATTCAATGTATTATATTTCGATTCATTATAGAATTGATAGTGTCTATTTGATTACAAGAGATATTTATATATATGTATGTGATGGCAATCAATGCATGATATATAAATAGTAATCATAAATGGTTCATAGTCGGTAATTATGGATGGACTAATAATTAATTAAGATTTGAACTGGATCCGCGTTAGGTTGAGATATATTGCAAGAGCCGTCGTATGCAATTGCTCCCTATCACCGTCATGGCATTTGACTCTTAAGCATGAGAAAATTATAGACTCTTTTATTAATTAATAATTACTTTGATTTGTTCGGCGGATTCTTCGGGATCCTTAGACCGACACTTTGGGTAGTTGTGTAATTAATAATTAGAGGGTTATATTTTCAATATTTGCATCATTGCTACTTGTATTTATTTTGTATTGATTATGGTTGATCACAAAGTAAATTCGAAGGCCTTCGTGTGTTTTTAGACAAAATGATTTATTATATATTTATTTATTTAAATTATTATTTTTGTCAAACAAATATTTTATTGTGATCGAGTCAGAAATAATCAAAGGTACCAAAATAAATATATTAATTAAGTAGTCGGATTGATGGCTATATTTATCCGATAACTAATTATGCATAGAGGGGTCAAAGTGCAATATTGACTTAGAGGTTATTTATTATTTAATTGGAGTTCAATTAATTTCTTTTAGTGGAGTAGAAATTAATTTATGAATTAATTGAATTGGGTCCATGGATCGGGCCAATTATTAATTCATTGTAGCCAATAAAATAATAGGCCCAATGGATTCTCACTCATAGCCCAACTTGATATTGGAATCATATTAGATTTGAGACATATGAATTAGAGATGGAGAAGGATTTGTTGTTTCCTTTTCTTTATTTTTATGTTGCTTATAAATATACATGGTCTATGTATATTTTATTGGGTAATTTTTATGAGAAGGAAAAAGGAATAAATTTTCTCTCTCTAGAAAATTAGGGTTTATGTTCTCATCTAATGGAGGCTCCCACAAACTTAGTTTTCCAAGGTAATTCATGAAGGCTTTTGAGTGATTCCTAAAGGCAAAATAATTACCAAGAAGATGGAGATCCAATGAGAAGGCACCTTGCTAAGGGATCTACAATAAGTGAGAACATTCACTTTAGAGGAAAGTTTTAAAGATTTACTCAGACCTTTGATGTAAGTATTCAATCCATTAATTGAATGATACATCATATTTTTATTTTTGCATAAAACTTGTCTCTATGTGATGAATCAAGATCTATGAATCAAAATCCCTCGAAAAGTTTTTAAAACTTGCACGTTTCCCAACAGTGGTATCAGAGCATGGTTTGATTCATTACTAGAGATCATGATTTTATGAAAATCATCATTCATGGATCCAAAATTATATTCATATATTTTTATTGATGTATGTTGATGTATGATTTAATATGTTGATATATATTGATACATGATGATGTATGAATAATTGTGAATGAATGATGATGTATGGTTGGGCCATGGATGAAGCTTATAGGTTAAACTAATGTAATTTTATCTTTGGATGAATGTAATTAAGGCTTTGATTTAGCCGTTTGAAAGTTCAATGATGTAATTTAATTTTTTCCATTGTATTTCAAATTGTAAATATTTTTAAAGCCATGTAATCTTCGTCAAAGGATGCTATGAAGCTTCAAGAAGGTCCAAGAGGGTTAAATTAGGCTTCAGGAATTTTCTGGGATTTTTTAGAAATTTTCCGGAATTTTTCTGGAATTTTGTAAGGCCTAATTTAATTTCTGGAATTTTTATTTAATTTCTGGCGACTGGAGAGTTGTCGGCGGCAAGGTTTTGGACGGAGATCAAGAGGGATTGATGGGAAATAATCCCATGTGACGCGGCTAATGATAGACCCTCGCGCATTACTTAGAGCATATAAACGTTAAAAGCTGAATCCATTGGCCATTTAAATTGATTCTGTCTGTTATTTATTTATTTAACTGATGCACGGAATAATTAATTGTTTATTATTATTATTCATGCATTGGATCCATTATATTTAATTAAATGACTTGATTTATATTAATTAAATTATGAAAATTAATTGGATTTGATTACTAATTAATTTGAGAGCACTTATTGGGAAACGAAAAATTATTTTTGTAAATCATTTTTAAAGTGTGCCTCAAATTAAATATTAGTGAATCGTTTAAAGTCCAAATATTTTCTAAATTTAATTGGATTAAAATCAAGACGTTTTGCATGCATTATATCATGTAAATGAATAAAATGAAAACCCTAATTATGAAGGATTAAAAATTGAGTGGGAGCGGGGATTTTTATACATTGCCCCATGGCCTTCGTTATTAACACCATTGTAATTAGATCTTCAAAAATAAGACCCCACGCATGATTTGAAGAGTCTTAATATTACAAGAATGGTTGTCTCATGAAAATAATAATATTAAATGTTCATTGTAATTAGATCTTTAAAAATAAGGCCCTATGCATGATTTAAAGAGTTTAGATTATAATGACAAGATATTTAATGTTTTATTTTTCATTAGAGCTTTAATAACGTTATACACTCAATCTAAAATCAATAGTGTTAGCTCCCCAACGGAGTGGTCTACACTAGGTGATTTTAGAAAGGTTAAACATAATCGGGAATCATTTCATATAGATAGACGAGGCATTGTCTTAAGAGATATGGAGATGATGGGATTTGCCCGCCAATAGCAATAGTGAACTTCGCCAACCGAATAAGTTATTGGCGTATTGGTTATCCGATTTTTCATGCAGTGGTTAAGGGACCCACATACTATTTTAATGGAAGTTCTCACCTAATAGTAAATGAATCTCAACAATAGTAATAATGAACTCCTCCAACAGGATAAGTTATTGACATATTGATTGGTTGATTTATTATGCTGCAGAGTTGAGAGACCCGCATTAATTAAAAGGGATTGTTCACCAATAATGATAATGATCTCTTGTTCGATTGAGATTTATTATGTGGTTAACAAACTCATTTTAATTTTAAATATGCATGACAATATTAATAATTCACCTTGCATATTGTATGAATGCATTTATATTCAGATTAATTATGTCTAATCCAGTTTATCTGCTTGCTTACATATTCAATGTAACTGGACCTCATTAATATTGACTGGGAAAGGAACTTAGATATTTTATTCACAACGTAAGGGTACAAACGTATTTACTACTCCTAAACCTAATCCTTTTACTTTAAGATACCCAAGAGAACATTAATGCTTTGAATAAGTGAAATAAGGCAAATGAGATGAATTGGTGCACTATTCTAGAGTTTACCTCGAATACACTCCAAAGCTAACATTTACATTATTTTATTTTCTTTAAGCATCATGTTAAATGTCAATAAGATGTTTTGGTGAGATTAGATAGAGAGTATGTCAAAGTACTATATCAGACTTGAATATCATCAAGATAGCCTAAGGAACTCCAGTATGAAATCGAATTTTGGAAAATGATTGTTTATTATTTAAAAATTAGCTGGAGATTAATAGGGCTGACTTGGGTGATAAGTTTCAAGTTGACATGATTATTGCCTTGTTACCAAACTCGTTTGACTCTGTTAGAGTGAACTAAATAAGGAATCAGTTTGAGTTCACACTCGCTGATATTCTTATAGAATTGGTAATAGATGAAGAGATAATCAAGAGTATGGGCGTTCCTATCAATCTAACCTAGTCTATACCATCTTCTTCTAGGCCCAAGTGGATGGGCAAAGCAAAGAAAAAGGATGATCATAGGACTAGGCTAGCACAAAACATGGGTATCCAAAAGGTTAAAGGGAATAAAGCAGTGTATGTTGAGGGCAAAGAAAACTGTTTCTTTTATCGTTAACTAAGATACTAAAGGACAAACTGTCTAAGCAATGACGTGGCATAGGAAAATATATATTTAATCATTGAGCCATGTTATGTGGTTGTATCTATTAATTCCTGATGAATAGATTCTGAAGCCACTAAACATGTTTGCAATTCATTGCAAGGATTTCAGGAATCCAGAAGCCTTGATGGTATGGAATATATTTGTACTTGACCTGATGTCAAGGTTGTAACTAAGTCAGTGGGAGTATTACATCTGAAATTAGAGAGTATGAGGATATTAATATTAGAGAACTATCTTTATGCACAGATGTTAGACGCAATCTCATTCTTAGTTCACTTTTGGTTTATAAAAACTGTGTTGTTATTTTGTAAAACTGGTTTTATAAAATTGAATAGATATGCGATTGCTTCTGGTGCATTGAAAGATAGTTAATATACTATAATCACAAACTCTTAAGATTTGCAGGATGTAGAAATTAATGTTGCATATTCTAGATTGAATGTTAAGAGAAAAATTGTTATTCCTGACTAATTGTATTTTTAGTGTCTATTTTTGGGTTATAATCAGTCAAAATGAGATTCAAAGATTGGTCAAAGAAGGTTAATTACCTAGTGAGGCAGAGGAGCCTAAACCAAACTTGTGAACCCTGTTTTGAAGGATAGATAACTCTAAGGGCTTAATCAGCCAGATGAAATAGACATAAAGGACAATTGGAGTCGGTACACACTGACACGTGTGATCTTATGAACATCCAAGCAAGATTACTCACGTTTTGGATAAGTTTATCTGATGCAACACAAGTCTTAAACTCTTGGTATATTCTGAGAAGGTCAAGACTGATGTGGAGCACAGATTAGGTAAACTTATCAAGACACTTCGATCTAATCGAGGATATGAGTATTTCTTGGGATAGTGCAAAGACTATATGGTCAATGAGGATGTTGTGTACCAGTTTTCCGCAATTGACGCTCAATGGATTGAGGTGTCAAATAGGAATAACAGAATTTCCGTTTAACATGGTTAGATCTATGAACAGTTATGCTACATTATCTCTTTCATTTAAGAGTTTAGTGTTAATGATATCGATGCACATTATGAACTGCATTCCATCTTAGTCTGTCTCAAGGATACTGTTTGAGCTGTGTTTTTGACCAAATCTTAGTTTGAATCACATGCACATATGGGGTAGTCTTGCACATGTGCGCTTGATATGGACAAGTAAGTTGGAAGCAGATCATAGGCATGCTATATTTGATAGCTACTCTAAAGTCACTAGGATGGATTATTTTATGATCTCAAAGATAAAAGTTGATTGTTTTCACTCACTGTTTATTTATAGGAGAATCATATTATGAATCACATACCTAGTAGCATAATGTTAGAGAATTTGGTATGAGTACCAGATGTACCACATGTGAACACACTTATTATAGAGATTGAGAATAATATATGAAATCCCTATTGATGCGTTAGCATCATCTAGTACACAGATTCTTGCATCGGTACATTGATGTAGTGGGAGGATTATCATCTAATCCAACAGAATCATGTTTTTAGGTGAGACCATTATGGACATCCCTATTAAACATAAGTTGGACCCAGTAAGCTACACGGAAGCGTGAACCGATATGGATACAAATCGTTTTGGCGAGTTACTATGAAATCAGAGTTGGAATCTATGTATTCTAATAAATTCTGAAATCTTGTAGAACTTTCTAGTAGGGTGATTCCTATGGAAGGCAAGTTAATCTATAAAAAGATACCAGAAGATTTCTTAGTGAATAAATTACGAGTGTACAAGGGAATGTCATTATTTTTCTGATTCTAGATATATTGATGACATCATACTCATTTAGGATGATGTGGAAGTTTTGTCATCAATAAATAGGTAGTTGTTCAATTACTTTGAAATGAAGGATCTTTAAGATGTAAGCTATATTCCGAGGATCAAGCTTTTGCAAGATCAGGTTAAAAGGAAAATAGGCTTATGTTAATAATCCTACATTGATAAAGTTTTGACCAGGTTTGGTATGCATAACTCAAAGAATGAGTTCTTGCTTTATTGATATGGATTGCTCTCTCTAGTAAGTAGTTTTCCAAGACTAGTAGAGGAGATTGAGCAAATGAGACTGGAACTATATGCTTTGGCATATGGAAGTCTCATATATGCCATGGTCTATACCAAATAGGACATCCGCTACATAGTAGGGATAGTTAAAAGATATCAATCCAATTCTGGACTTGATAACTGGTCTGTTGTGAAAAATATCATTAAGTACCTAAGGAGGACCAATGATATCATACTCATTTATGGATGTGATGATATGGCCCTAGTCAGGTATGCTAGTTCTGATTTTAAATCAGAAGTAGATACTATGAGGTTCATGACTTAGTGTTTGTTCACTTAATGGAAGGGAAATCAGTTGGTAGATTGTTAAGCAGATTTCAACTGCTGACTCTTAAAGGCGGCAAAGGAAGCCTATTGGTTTGATCTCACTGATTTAGAGGTTGTGTAGCCAACCTATCAAGCTATATTGCGACAATAGTGTAGAAGTAGTCCAAACTAATGACCCAAGGTTCTATAGAGGAACAAGATACACTGAGAGGAAGTATCATGTTCAACATGATATTGTCCGGCAAGAAAATGTACTTGTAGCTAGAACATTGCGTTGGAACACAACTTTGTTGATCCATTATCAAAGATGTCATTGATCAATAATTTTGATCATCATCTGGATAACATTGGAGTTAGGTGCAATTTGAATTGGCTATGAGGGCAAGTGGGAGCTGTTGGGATTTATATGCCCTGGCATAGCAAATTCCTGTTTGGATTAAAGTGACATATGTTCCTGACGTTTCTGAAATATTTATGTTTTATACAATTGGTGAATTCAATGTATTATATTTCGATTCATTATAGAATTGATAGTGTCCATTTGATTACAAGAGATATTTATATATATGTATGTGATGGCAATCAATGCATGATATATAAATAGTAATCATAAATGGTTCATAGTCGGTAATTATGGATGGACTAATAATTAATTAAGATTTGAACTGGATCCGCGTTAGGTTGAGATATATTGCGAGAGCCGTCGTATGCAATTGCTCCCTATCACCGTCATGGCATTTGACTCTTAAGCATGAGAAAATTATAGACTCTTTTATTAATTAATAATTACTTTGATTTGTTTGGCGGATTCTTCGGGATCCTTAGACCGACACTTTGGGTAGTTGTGTAATTAATAATTAGAGGGTTATATTTTCAATATTTGCATCATTGCTATTTGTATTTATTTTGTATTGATTATGGTTGATCACAAAGTAAATTCGAAGGCCTTCGTGTGTTTTTAGACAAAATGATTTATTATATATTTATTTATTTAAATTATTATTTTTGTCAAACAAATGTTTTATTGTGATCGAGTCAGAAATAATCAAAGGTACCAAAATAAATATATTAATTAAGTAGTCGGATTGATGGCTATATTTATCCGATAACTAATTATGCATAGAGGGGTCAAAGTGCAATATTGACTTAGAGGTTATTTATTATTTAATTGGAGTTCAATTAATTTCTTTTAGTGGAGTAGAAATTAATTTATGAATTAATTGAATTGGGTCCATGGACCGGGCCAATTATTAATTCATTGTAGCCAATAAAATAATAGGCCCAATGGATTCTCACTTATAGCCCAACTTGATATTGGAATCATATTAGATTTGAGACATATGAATTAGAGATGGAGAAGGAATTGTTGTTTCCTTTTCTTTATTTTTATGTTGCCTATAAATATACATGGTCTATGTATATTTTATTGGGTAATTTTTATGAGAAGGAAAAAGGAATAAATTTTCTCTCTCTAGAAAATTAGGGTTTATGTTCTCATCTAATGGAGGCTCCCACAAACTTAGTTTTCCAAGGTAATTCATGAAGGCTTTTGAGTGATTCCTAAAGGCAAAATAATTACCAAGAAGATGGAGATCCAAGGAGAAGGCACCTTGCTAAGGGATCTACAATAAGTGAGAACATTCACTTTAGAGGAAAGTTTTAAAGGTTTACTCAGACCTTTGATGTAAGTATTCAATCCATTAATTGAATGATACATCATATTTTTATTTTTGTATAAAACTTGTCTCTATGTGATAAATCAAGATCTATGAATCAAAATCCCTCGAAAAGTTTTTAAAACTTGCACGTTTCCCAACAACCCATTATTTTACTTTTAAATTCGGGCTTGCAACTCAGGCTTAGATTCAAAGTAAAAAATTCGGGTTACTCCTAATCCTTATACCAAAAATTTAATGTAATCTTTAATTAGTTTTAGATTAAATTACTCTTAAACAAAAAAAAAAAAAAAAAAAAAAATGTTGACCTTTTTTTTTTTTTTTTTTTTTTTTTTTTTTTTTTTAAGATTTTTAATAAATTACAAACAAATTTTTTAAAAATTAAATCTTCTAAATGTTAACATATAATAAGTTAAAATTGAACAAAAGAAGTTGAAAAGAAAAAAAGTAATCATAATTATATATAATGTATTTAAAAGTAAAAATATATATGAAAATAATATTAGAATTTGGGTTCAGGTTGGCTCGGGTTGCTAACACTTCAACCCAAGCCCAATCTTAATTAAATTCGGGTTACGATTTTTCAACTCAAGCCCAACCCTAATTGTAAAAATGATTGCCCAAACTCATGAAAAATTGGGCTGGGCTCGGGTTCGGTTCGGGTTACTTAACCCAAGTTGAATATATAGAAATTCTAGGTATATTTAATGGTAGAAAATTAGAAATTGTAGGTAGATTTAATAGTAGAGTGAGCCAGTTTGGGATTGATGTGAGAATGTTAAAAGCGCTTTTAATAGTAGAGTTTATACTTGAAGCACTTTTTAAATTTGTTTGGTAATAATATTGCGTAAAACACTTTTATTAATAATTTTACTATATTACCCTTACACTAAACATATACTAATTCCCTAATATTAAATATTATAAAATTTCAATAATTTATAAAGATCAAGTTGTATTGGTTTTTTATTTTTATTTTTATTTTTATTTTTATTTTAAAATATCACATATTTTGTTTATGATATCGAATTTGTATTGAGTACTAAAATATAAATGAGTTAAACATATTTTAATGATGATTAATTTGTATCTAATTTGGAATCTTCCATTAATAAAATAAGCAAATTTGGTCATATGGTATCTAATAATGAAGTTTAATTATATAATGTTTTGCAATATAGATAACATTTCATAAAATTAAACTAAACACTTTAACCAAAATTAATAATCTTATTGGTTGTTATTTAAGATAATAGCATAAATATATTATAGTTATTTTAAAAACAAATTACAAGTCATAATTTATTAAAAATTAAACATTTAACAATTATATAATTCAGAGTTCCAAAATAATTGAGATTGGAAGGTGGCAGAGAGTCCCAAAATAAACTAGGATCTTAATTTGTTACAGAGTCCCAGATATTTTTTTTTTTAGTTAACCTGGAGTGTCCGGGATGACACGAACTCTTAGGGCCCCCCAATAACCCGACTAATCTCCGAGAACCCGGAAGGGTACCTCCCCACCTAGGTAAGGTAAGTCACTGTAAGGGTAGCGAAGACTAGCCACAAAGAACACCCAGCGGGACTCGAACCCCAGACCTTAGGCTTACTAAACTCTAAAGTTCAGCGAATAAACCACTAGGCCATATCCGAAGTGGATTAGAGTCCCAGATATTGTTTATCTCTTTTTTTTTTTTTTTTTTTTTTTTTTTTTTTGTAAAAAGGATAAATTTATATTTATAAAAAATATAAAAAGATTAAATTCTCAAAAGGTAAATTAATTATCTAAAAACATGGACCTCTACCCGTAACGCAATTTTAAAAGTTACAATTCCACCAACGGGTTCAAGTCTCAAAAGAGACGTGTGTGTGAGTCGAACTAGGAAAAAAAAATAAAATAAAATAAAATTACCATTTCTAACTTAACTTAAACGCGCTTTCTAAACCTAACCTCTACTCTCTTAAGATTTTTTTTTTTTTTTACCAAACACATTGCACTCCAATTTTTTAGAATGAAAGTGCTTTTCGTAGTAGAAAAGCAAACCCAAACATCCACTAAGTATCAAAAGAAAATAAGCAAGCAGGAGCAGTTGGAGACTCGAAGGTTAGTTTGGAGTTCAGCAAAAAGTCTTGACTCGGCCACAGTCCATTATTGGGCTTAACCAAACTTACATCAACTGTCATATTTCCAAGTATAGGGTTCTATGGTGGTGTCCCACTAAAATGATAATAATAGTAATAACAACAAGGTAAAGTACATAAAACTCTTCTCGACTTGTAACATTTTTAAGTAACCCTCTCATTCAATTTTTTACCAAAGAATTTCCTCGACTGATAACATTTTTTAATAATTCCTCCTTATCTAATTTTTTTTACCAAAGAACCCCCCTCAACTATCTGAGGAGATAAAAGAGTTAATATTTGGATAAAAATGCCCTTTTATTTAAATCTTAATTTTTATAAACTTTAAAAATTTATATCTCACAAAACGTACACCCAAATATTACAAATAATGTATGCACGGAAAGCTTATAAAATAAGAATTCCAGAAATATAAGATTTGTTTAACAAAACTTCATAACCAGAGAAAAATAGACAATCTAAAAATCTACTACAACAATCTTATTTTATTTGGGTTATTTGCAAGAAAAATTCCAGAATTATTCATTTTCATATGGAGCATAACATATCCAAAAATTAGCCCAATAGAGACCGAATATTTATTATTATTATTATTATTTAAAATGGTGAGACTATAAAAGAATGAAAATATTTTGACGAAAAATATGATATCTCATTGTCATCCAAAAAAAATATGATATCTAATGAAATCGATCTACAAAAAATTATGTTCCGTATGTAAATGAATAATTCTGCTATTTTATTTTTTTAATAAAATAAGATTGTTGGAGTAGATTTTTAGATTGCCTATTTCTCTCTGGTTATGAAGATTTGTTGCAAAATCTTATATTCTTGGAATTCTTATTCAGGTTTAAGCGCTGAATTGAGTTATCAAATAGCACCTCGGAAATGAAAATTTTTAAACTTTTCTATAGCAAGATAAAAGAAAATTTTGTGGAAAAATTACCTTTCATAACCACTTAGAAAGTACTTTCCATAACTACCTAACTTTCCCACAAAATTTCCCTACAAAAACCACAAGAAAATTTTGTTTTCTTGAGAAAATAATATGAAATTCCAATTATGCCCCCTTTTCACTTTTTAAAATAATGTTTATGGATAATTTTGTTTGAGAATATTATAATAGTTCTCTCCATAAGTATCTTACAAAATTTCATTATTTAGATTCTTATATTACTTTTAATTTTTAAAAAATATAAATATTTATTAAATATAAATTTATTTAGACCTATTGTCATATTTAATAAAAATAAATGGACAGTTTAGATAAAACATAATATTTTCTATTAATTTTTATGCTATCCAAATTATGAAATGAGATTTTTTCATAAGTTTTTTTTAAAAAAACAATTCATGCAAATGAATTCTAAAAAAATTATTTTCTTTTCTTTTACTTCACTTTCAAGCATCGATTTCCATTTGACCAACCCATGGCTTTGTTTGGTTTGGTGGAAACAGCTAGAAAAGAAAGGAAAGAGAAAATTTTAAAAAAAATTTAGAGTTTGGATAGATAGAAAGAGAAAACTAATGAAAAATTTTGTTTCCATACTTGTCTATTTTCTCTCAATACTTTTCATGCACAAAACACAGGGAAATCATTTTTTCCCGTGAAATGTTTGCCTTTTTATTTGACATTCCTATTTTACCCATTAACTTAATTGGGAAAAACAATTTCTTCTTTTATTTTTGTACTAGATTTCTAAGAGGCAAGTTCTCTGCAAATTAACGCAACAACAAAATATAATGAAATCTCTCTAAAAAAAATTAGTATTGCCATCAATACATCTACATTTTTTTTTTTTAAAGTTTTGATTCTCATACACTAATAATTAGTTCTACTTTTGCCGACCACCATGGAGGAGGCCCAAACCTCCTCCTTACAGCCGGCAATTGCTCCTAGCCGGAATTCGTCTCCTATACGTCCTACATAGGCTCTTTAAAGATTCAACATCCTCGTCATTCAAAAACTTGAAATATCACAAGGAATGCCGCGAGAAGAAGGTTTCAATCACTAAAGCAGATGTGGCGGATGAAGTAGCATATTGGAAATCGTCAGTGGTTGGATATGTTATGGGAAAGAAGCCCTATTATCCATACTTCAAAGCATTTGTGGCGAAGTACTGGGCTAAAGATTTCACGTTGGTTTATTTGAAAGATGGTTTTTCATGGTGAGATTTCCTAATGAAAGTGACATACAAACTGTGTTATCTAGAATACACACATTCGAAGGCCGCCCAATCGTTTTGAAAAAATGGGATAAGAATGTTAATCTAGTGAAAGAAGTGATGGAAACAATTCCGGTGTGGCTTCGAATTTTTGACTTACCTGTTCATTGCCGAAATGAAAGTTCTATATCCAAACTTTGTTCCTCGTTTGCCAATCCAATTTATATGGATAATCCTGAGAATCATAGAGACAAGGGACAATTTGTTAGGGTAATGGTTGAAGTGGAGGTCAAGGAGGAATTACTTGAGTCCATGGTCATTGATATAGATGGCTGTGATTGTACAGTAGGTCTTGAATATGAATGGAAGCCTACATTGTGTGGGATATGTAACCGAATTGACCATACTAAAACACAATGCCCACAAAAGGTGTTACAGGTGTTGCAGGTTAAACCAAAGAAGAAGATTGAACAATGGGTGGTTAAACAGAAGGGTAAGATGGTGGAGTGAAAGGGTATAGACCAAGTGGTTGATACTATTACTAGCAGAGAAATACAGAGTAACCCAACCAAGGAAATGACTACATCGAATAGTTTTGCTGTGCTTGAAGAAGTAGATGTGGAAAATGGGGCGGCTATGGAAGACAGTAGTCAGAATGTGGAGGTTAAGGATCGAAAAAAGACTGAGATAGATCATCATGAAGATATAAACTTGGTGAAAAAATCACTTAGGGATACACATGAGGATACGACAATGGCTGAGGTAGATGAGATACAGTTTGTTATTCCCATTGCTGCTATACATGAGGATTTTCCTGAGCATATTGATGGTGCACAGGGCACTTGTTTAAAAATGATTGTATTTGGGGAAAAACAAACTGATGATTTAGTTGATGCAAAACAGAATTTAACAGAGGTGGAAAACAGTAATGTGGTGTTTGATGATAACTTGGTGAGTAACAATCCAAAGGGTGTTGAAATTAAAGGTGGGGGTCAGTTTTCTCGGCAGAGAAAAAAATTGCAGGTTCCTTCATCAGATAGAGTGACTCGAGCCAGCAGTGCTTCACTGCCTTCTCTTTCTCAATGTTAGGAGCTTGGAATGTTAGAGGCCTCAATATGTCTCCAATGCAGAAGGAAGTAAAGCAATGGATAGCTAAAAATAAATTTCCTTTTGTGGTCCTTGTTAAAACTAGGGTTAAAGAGGGTAAGACTAGTAGAATCCAGACTAAGTTATGCCCTCGGTGGTCTTGGTTGGCTAATTATAAGTCTCATTATTTGGGAAAAGTGTGGTTTGGCTGGGATTCTTCTATGTGTGACGTGGTTTTGCTTCAAAAAGATGCTCAGGCTATGTTATTTCAGGTTAAGCATAAAGTTTCTGGATGTTGTGTTTTTATTATTGCTATGTATGCTGCTAATAGAGCTGTGGATAGAGGCTTATTATGGGGGATGCTTAAGATTCATGAAGGTAAAGTTACTGGTCCATGGATTGCTCTAGGTGATTGGAACATGGTTCGGGCTAATCATGAGAAGAAGGGAGGTAAACGTGTCTCTCAAAGTTTGTTAGATGAGTTTAATAGGGCTATTTATGACATTAAAAATGGAAGATTTACCAACGAATAATGGTGATTGGTCTTGGTGTAATAAGCAAGGAGTTCAAACTAGAATTAATGCTAAATTGGATAGAGTTCTAGTTAATTCAGCTTAGTTGCATTCCTTTACTGACTCTAAAGTGTATTTAACTGCTGCTTCTCTGTCTGATCATTATGGTATGGATGTTCATCTGAATTTTGTAAGCTCTCTTAGACCTAAACCTTTTAAGTTTCTAAAAATTTGGTGTATGCAAGAGGAAGTTAAGGAGGTGGTGGCTACATCTTGGACCATTGGTGTCTCTGGAAGTCCTTTACATGTTTTACAGAAAAAATTGAGAGAGGTAAAAAAGGCTATGAAAGAATGGAATGGCAAGAGAGGAATGCTATCAGATCAAGTTCAAATTGCTAGAGGGAATCTGATTAAAATCCAGATGGATTTGCTAAATGAGCCATTTAATTCAAATTTGATTAGTCAGGAAAAAGATGCCAGTGGTACTCTTCAACATCAGTTGGAGTTAGAAGAAATATTGTTGGCTCAGAAGTCTAGGGTTAAGTGGCTTAAAGAGGGAGACAAATGTACTTCTTTTTTTCCATAATTTGGTGAAGTAGAGAAGATGTCACAATGCTATTACAGCCTTGGAGAATACCAAAGGGGAGAAATCTAATGACCCTAAAGTTATTAAGGAATGGTTAGTATAATATTATACTGACCTATACAATGATGTGGGAGGGGTGAATGAGGAAATTCTGGAGCCTAAAAAAAGGCTAACTCAAGCTGAAGGTATTGGTCTTGATCAAGTTATATTTGTTAAGGAAATTAAAGCTGTGGTTATGCAGTTTAGTCCTGATAAAGCCCCGGGCCCTGATGGCTTTCCAGCTAGATTTTTTCAAAAATACTGGGGGATTGTAGGTACAGAGGTGGTGAATGGTGTTGCTTATTTTTTCTCTACAAGCATGTTACCTAAAGGAGTGAATTCTACTTTCCTTACTCTTATACCTAAGAGTAATCATGGGGATAAGATCAACAATTATAGACCCATTGCGTTATGTAATATCATATACAAGATTATATCCAAAATTTTGGCTAACAGGCTCAGTAGTGTTCTTCCAAATTTGATTGGGCCTGAGCAGTCTACATTTATTAAAGGTAGGAGATTGCATGATAATTTTTGGTTGATATCTGATTTAGTCGAAAAAATTTGGTAGGAAAAATGGTGATCCAACTATTGCTCTGAAAATTGATCTTAAAAAGGCCTATGATTCAGTGGATTGGGGGTTTCTACAGAAGGTTTTATTGAGTTTTGGGTTCAGTGAGAAGTGGATTAGTTGGGTTATGGAGTGCACTTTTATAGCCAATTTTTCTATTCTTTGTAATGAAGTGCCTGTAGGTTTTTTTTTCAGCTTCTAAAGGCCTCAGACAAGGATGCCCATTGTCTCCACTCTTGTTTGCTTTTGTCACTGAATATTTCTCCAACCTTATTGTTAAAGCTATTGAGGAGGGGAAGATTAAGAGGTGTAAGGCTGTTCTCAAGACAGGGCTGAGCATTTCCCATGCTTTTTATGCTGATGACTTGGTTATGGTGGTGAAGGCTGATGTGAGTACTTTAAAAGGTGTTAAAGAAGTCCTTCAGAGATTTAAAATTAGTGATGGGCTTCAGGTTAATAAAGATAAAAGCTCCATCATTTTTTCAAAAGCAGTGAGAGGAAGAAGAAGATTAGCAAGAATTCTGAATTTTCAAGTTAAATCTTTCCCTTTCAGGTATCTTGGATTACCTTTATCTAATAATTTACTTAGGAGTGGTGATTACAGAATGCTTTTTGACAAGGTTGATGCTCGATTAAGACATTGGAATACTATTAATATCTCTTTGGCAGGAAAGTTAGAGCTAATCAAGTCAGTTTTGTTTTCATATCTGTATCATTGGTTATTTGGCTTCAAAATTCCTTGGGAAGTTAAGAATATGCTGGAAAGAAGGTTTAAGAAATTTTTGTGGAGTGGTAAACAAGAGATTAGAAAGATGTCTCAATTGAAGTTGAGTAAAGTCACATTACCTGCTGCGGAGGGTGGTTTCAATATTAGGAGAATTATTGACATTGATTGTGTAACAAAAATGAGTATGTGTTGGGACTTTATTCAAAAAAAGGATAAATTATGGATTCAATGGTTGTAAGCAGTTTATTTAAATAAAATTGTGTTCTGGTTGGTGGTTCCAAAAGCTACAAGATGTTTGAAAACATATTCTGGGGGTGAGGGATTTGATCCTTGACAAGGTCTTGTTTTAGGTTGGTGATGGCAATCATTTAAAACTTCTTACTGATCCCTGGTGTAATGATCACTCTCTTATTCAGCTGTTTGGAGCTGCTAGGTTCAGAGGGTTGGATAGGCAGACAGAACTAGCTTCTATTATTGATTATGGAGTATGGAGTCTTATTGAAAATCTTGAATTTACTCAGAATGTCATTCAACAAGTGATTATTCATGAGGGTTCAGATCAAATTAAGTGGAAAGATGGGCAGTTCACTCTGAAAGCAGAATGGAATAGTTGCAGATCTTCAGCTCAAATTGTGAAATGGGCAGGTTTAATTTGGAAAAAATGCAGGCCCAAAGTCACTATATGTGATGTTATTATTCTTCACAATAAAATTTTGTCTTTTGTGAATCTACAAAAAAGAGGTTTACAACTAGTCTCGGTCTGTCATAATTGTTATGCAGGAGCTGATACTAATGATCATTTATTTGCCTCTTGTGATTTTGCTTCAAGGATTTGGAGAGAGATTTTTGAGCTGGTTTACATATAGTGTTCTAGATTTTTGTCTTTGAATCAAGTGGTGGAGTGGTTTACTCACTATACTGTGATAAAATCTACCAAATCCAACATTCTAAGTGGTATTTTTGCAGTAACAATTTGGAAAATTTGGTCTGTAAGGAATAATGTGTTACATAGTAGGATTCAAGATCAACCTACTTAGGTGGTGGAAGCTATTATTTGGGATGTAATTACATACCTGAATATTAGTCTTGCTGATTTTTTGATAATTTTTGGAGGTTGAACTTTTCCTTTAAAGTGGAGGTTATATGGTAGTAACTCCCAGGTTCAGGTTCTGAAGTTCATGATTTTGTTCAATCTTGGGGAAGTAATTTGAGAGTTTGTATACACATGCATTGCTAACAAAATTGTTCTTTCTCTCAAGTTTAGTTTTCTGATTGATTGTAGTTTGACAACAGATTTCTGAGGATTGTTTGTGTTGTGTTGTCAGATTGGTTTTTCTCGAAATTCAAGTCTCTTTGACAGAATGGTTGAGGCTTGGAGAAGCGGATGTTTTGCTTCTCTCCTTGGGGTTCTTGGCTAGATCAAGTTGAGCAGGGCAGTTTATGTTCTTGTGTTTATTTGTTTTTGCTTTGTTTCTCTAAGGTTTTGTTGTTTTTTGTTTTTAACGGTATTTGGACTTAGTTCAATTACCTTATCCGTATTTGTGATGGCCCAATTTTGTAAACCCGGTGCGTCAGTGATGACCAAAAGATGACCCGATAATGGATCCGAAATGCAGAAGCGAAAGGTGAAACAATGGTCTCTAGAGATACAATGCATCTCTAAGACACCAATGTGACCCTCAATGAGGTCACAGAACCCAAAGGAAACAAATGCAGAAGTGTCGTTTCAAAAACGGACAAAAAGAACCTAGGGGCAAAATGGTTATTTTGTAAAAAGTGGATTCAGTTGCTATTGAGCACCCCTCTAGAAAGACAATGACAAATTAGTCAAGTTCAAAAAAAAGTTTACTCAATTTGGAGTCCGGACGGGGGAGAAAGGTCAAAAACAAAAATGATATCGTGGCGGCCCGAAGAGGACAACCCACTACTGCTGCAACTGAGAGTAAAAACAGGCATCTAAACGGACTTTTTTGGAAAAACTCAAAGAATAAACCCCCCCTAAAATCAAGTTTCCTACCCCGATTTTCAATAAAAACAAAAAAAAAATACATTATAAAATGCCCAGAATGCCCCCAAGAAAATCAGGTCAAGAGGAAAAAAACTAATCCGAGCTACTGCCTAAGTTTTGGAAATAGGGCTTCGGGAGGTTTTTAAATTTCCTAAATTGATAATGCAATCTTAAAATGCACCCACAAGACCTCTGGAAGTTTCGGATCGGTCGTGATGATTTTCAAAAAAAAGTCGATGAATAGTACCAACTATATTTGTACTAAAAATTTGCAAAAACCTGGCAGCAAGGATTTTCTGGAAAAATATGGATTTTTGAGGGCCAAGATGATGTTTTCTGGAAAAACACAAAAAAGAACCCCCTTCAAAATCAAGTTTTCTACGTGACTCGCGAGGAAAAATGAAAAAAATTCATTGTGAAATACCCAAAAGGCCCCTGTAACAGAATAGGGTCAAACTAAAAAATATGCAACTTTAGGTTTTTGTTTCATCAAGGAATGTATTGTTTGCCAAAGTGAGCATGCAAGTGTATGTAATATGATAAAATAGATGTGCTACAATGGCCTATGGCCTCATTACAATACATTTAGAACATTTGACATGTCAAACCTCCAAGTTAGAAAAATTACATTTCATAGACAAATCATGAACATGCTAACACTTGCATGTGAACAAGAATGCTTCTAAAGAAGCTCAACTCAGCAAATCACCCAAGCAATTGCAATCTTCAATCTTGTATCCTGTACCTAAAATATGCCCCAATATCGTAGGGGTGAGTAACATAAAGCTACTCGTAGGAAATGAGCATGCATCGACCTACGTTTTATAAGTGTACATGATTTAATCATTGTGGTTCATTCCACCTAACGTCTATGTCAAAGGTGAGACTCAGGGAGCATTATAGCTACCTAAGATCATTTCTAGCATAAAACACATCCTTTATGCAATTTCAACAACACAAGAGCATGCTACACATAGCAACAAGATATAACATACTTACACAAAGCAACTAGTTAGAAACATGCTTACACAAAGCAACCAGATAGAAACATGCTTACACAAAGTAACTAGATATAGATTCTCAAAGTTATCAACTTGAAATCTAAATGCTAAATCAACAAAATATAGCAATTCAGTATGGATGTACTTAACAACATCAAATCGCCAATAGCCAAAACCACAGTCACAATATAAACATGATTGATAACTTGGAATTGAATGCGAAAACAAATAGTGGAAGACTTGGACATCACGTCTCGGACTAAAGCAAGAACAAATTGGTTATTCCGGGCATTAACCCGCTGGGAAGACCACCCTAGTGTGCACTATCTCAATTGGGGAGAACTTATACCTCCCGCACTAAAGCTGAACTTTAGCCATATCACAGTAACAATGTCCCAAGACTCCAAACTAATTAAAGATGTTCACAACTTATACGCAATTTATATAATGCACTAAGTCACCTTCCATGCATAAGTAGATTGCATCCACACAACACATGCTCTAAATCCACAACTACTATAGGATGACAATGTCGAATCTTCAAAGTGCAATTCGTTACACGCTATAACAATATAATCCAATATTGAAAACATAAACTCATAAATTCATTATAAGTCTAAAGTCAGGCTTTAAACATACTATCAATGTCAAATACATGAGTTAATCAATAATACCATAGAAACGGAATTTAATCTATAAACTAATTAAATTCCCTAGGTTTCAAATCTCAATCAAATGGCCTCCTAATCAATGCATATTATACAATATAGCATAGTATATACATACATTCACTAAAATCTCAATTAGGCCAATGGCACAACAAGGTAGAATTTAATTATATCATGATAATTAAACTTCTAAATTTCAAAGCAATTTCAAATGGTCCCAATTTAATATATACTAGTACACAAGTCCTAGTCATCATGATTATCAAGTAAAAAAAACTTAATTGGGCCAAGGGAACCATTAAATAGATTTTAATTAATCATTTAATTTAAAATCTCTAGATTTTCATACTTGTCCAAATACTCTCAAGTTAGAGTATGTTAACAAACATGCTAAGTCTTAATTTAAAAGCATACTACAAGTTCATTTCATGAAAAGTATGGCCATGGGATTTAATCTTTCACCAAAGATAAATATTAAATAAAAAGTGCAATTCTTATTCAATTAATCCCAATTTAATATATGTTAACAAACATATTAAAACATGATTTTCTAGCATGCCACAATTCCATTATAAGTTATACACATCCTTGTGAATTAAATTTCATACAACGAAATAATTAATACAAATTTTCTAGAATTGATAAAAGGCATGCAATTAAGTTATATAATCATGCTAAACACTCAACACAATACACACAAAAGCCTAAAACATTCCCTACCTCAATTTGAGATGAAAATCTCAAAAGCCATCAAAATGGAACGGCTCCGAATCCGACGAAACTACTAAGTTTTATTGGGGACAATACCGTGAACATAACCCCCATGAAAGCCCCATCAAAATCATAACTTGACCTCAAAACCAAACTCAAGAAATGGTCAAAACTGAATTCTAATAAGGGGGAAAGGTAGAGCACGGCGAGGGGAACAACAAACGTTAAGGTCGAAGACTTTCCATCAAGGAAAAGTGAACCAAAAGAGGAGAGAGAAGATGGCAGCACCCCTTGGGCTGCCATGGGAGCTCTAGGTCGTGCATGAAGAGGGGAGAAGATGAAAAATGAATTATCTCACCCCCTTTTATAGAAATCTCAAAAAGTGCCCAGAACGGGCCTCGCTGGGTCTGAAAAGTAAAATTTGAGCAGACGTGCTCAAATGGCAAAGCTTTGTGAATGAAAAAGATTCAAAATAATAAAATATGAATAACAAAAGAAACGACGTCGAAAATTGAGTCCCGAGCAGAAAGTTATGCCCAAAACAAGTTTGGCGCAAATCGGGACCAGAAACCCTGAAACTAGAAAACATCGACCAGGAGGAAATTCCAAGGGTACACAACTCGACAAAATATGAAAATGAATCCCGTACGAGGATCCAGGCTCAAAACAAGACATTTTGTAATAACTTTCATTAATTGCGCAATGGCCCCTCCAAAAAGTGAAAACTGCACTTATGGCCCAGAATGAAAATATCTTTTAAAAATATTTTCTTAAAAACCCCTGAAATAAAATATCTTCAAAAGATATTTACAAAAAACACCCCAAGAAAAGAAAATAATTTCAAAGAACTTTGCATCCATGCCCCTATGGACATCGGGAGCAACCAGAGTACTTTCTTGCAAAAGTAAAGATATGTATTTCGTGGAAACCACTTAAGATGGAGATACATGAAGTCAAAAACCAACTCCGAACACAAGAAGTGTGGTTACGCCAACAAAGTGTCAAACGGGAAAAAGACAAAATAGGGAAAGGACGAAATAGGGAAAATGACGAAAAGTGAATAGTGTCGAAAAACAAAAAATGTGGAAACGACTCTGTCCTCAAAAGAAGTTGTCAATCCACAGAACAGAGTCTCGAAAATCACTCCAGAGCACTCGAGATGACACTAAGCGAAGAGGAACTGAACTCAGAAAGGAAAGACAACGGGAAAAAAATATCCGTGAAAATCCGGGTCATTACAACCTTCCCACCTTAAAGGGATTTCGTCCCTGAAATCTAGACCCAACCAAAACAAAAAGGCGAAACCAGGATAACTACGGAGTACATCTCCAAGTATCCCACACAACGCGATACAAAAGCAATCCCAAAGCTAAAAGACAACGAACAAACCAATGTCATTCGCACCCACGTGCTATTGACAGAATAACCTCTCAAAAGGAAAGTGACTAAATGGCCACCCAACAAGTCGGAACTCACACACAGAACCCAAGGTGAGACAAAGGAACGGAAGACAACAACCGTAAACATCCGTCTAGATGAACCATCATACCGATCCAACAACGACCACCAAAAGATCTCCAAGAAAACCACGTATCATATCAGGGTACCGAACAAGACGATGCGGCAGTACGAATAGCGACCAGAACCCGCCCATGACGTACTCAAATGTGTGGTAGCAATGACAGTGCCTAGTGCCCGCCCACACTTACTCGTCAGTAAGGTAGCATCGACGGCAACTAGTACTCGCCCACAACACACAACGTTGTACGGTAGCATGGCAGTATAAGGCACTAATTCATAACCTGCCCCCCCACTAGGTCTACCCAAGAAACCTCTCGATACAAATGACATCAATATAAAAAATGATCATTGCCAAAAACACTACGGAGACCAATATTTTGTGAGAGTTGAGATATGGTCCAAAGATGTCTGGCCAGACCATCCTAGCCAATCCCAAAACTCTGACAACAATGCCATAGGTACCGCTATGCTTAAGGCTTTAAATCCTCAATACAACAAAACCAACATCTCCAATGTCTCAAAATACCCCTATTAACAACATTAATCAGGAATCCAAAACCTGACAAGCAAATCAAAGCCTACAGAAATCAAAACGAACCTCACAATAAGACATTCCATCGAAAGTCCTTCACATCTCCCTGAAACAAATCAATTACAAGACTACACCGTAACCAAACATCAGATCCACATCCCTATCACGGATAACTAAATCCTCAAAATACAAATCCACCAAGTGGCACACACATCAAAATGCCAACAACTAAGGTCACAAGATGAATCTCTCAAAACCATGCTTGGCAACACCAAGCTAAATCAAAATTTCTCAATTTCTATCGATCCATAAACAACCACTGGAACTACGATTCCTCAAAACCATGCCTAGTTATAATTAGGACGAGAAACTCCACAACAAGCCATATCCAACAGTGATCCTCCAAAACTCCTCCTAAAAGTTAACCACATCCAGACCTCTAAAACGGAAACAAGTCTCTAAAAGACATTCTCAAAAGAGCATCGAGCTCACCTCACAATCAAACAAATCCTCAATGATATGGACACAAGTCCCCATAAAATGATCTCACACCAATCAACTCACTCTGAGCACCACAATTCCGTCAACAACCACAATAAAAACTCCCCAAGGAAGACACGAAAGAAAGGGAACCACCAGTCCTAAAAAGGACAACACCACAACCCCATCTATGAAATAAAAGACAACAAGGTCAAAGACTTCACCCCTTACATAGAAGTAAGTCGACCAAAAAAAGGACAACACCACAACCCCATCTATGAAATAAAAGACAACAAGGTCAAAGACTTCACCCCTTACATAGAAGTAAGTCGACCAAAATCCATCAAATCCTCACTAAGGACTTAAAACAACAATGGTGATCCTCACGGACCAACCAACCAAGAACTGTGCACAACGCAACGAAAAGAAGAGACTCACTCCTTTTAAAGTCCTTAATCACGAACCAAGAAAAGAGAAGAAACGCTATCCTCCTACAAGTGTCAATATGACAACACACAAAAATGAAGCATCCTTCCCACCTTAGGGAAGTGGACAGCTCAAGATGGAACAAATGTGACAACTCCTCTACAAGGAATCTCACAACGAAACTCTTACGGAAACCCACATACACACTACGTATGTGTATGTGACAAGGAATGTAACTACCAGAAAGAAATCTACTCACATAGATAAAAATCAAAGGTACATGCAACACGTCTCCACGTAAGCACAAAAGCATGTCATTAAAGCATAATAACAGTATGACATCTCTAAGCATATAAGGAAGGCATGCTACTGCTACACAACAAGAAGGCAAATGTGGATACACCTCCATTTACTTATGCATCACAACATCATAATTCATACTACTAACATGGTAGTAAACGAAACTGCAAAAGGCAAAATGATGCAACAATGAACCCTATGGACATTGTGTCCTATAGTGTCTAAGCAAAAGGAAGGACCAGTCCTAGCCATAAACTGTCTCCAAAAACCAATACGACATCAACCTGTCTCAAAACAAATGTGAGCCCTTACCATAATGGTAAGACTCTAACAATCTAACTCCAAATCTAGAGATGACACTACCAATGATGCTAACAATACAATGCTCTATCTACCCGAAACATCAATCAATCGACTTGATCCCAAAAGCGTCATCACTCAAGGAGAACTCCAAAGAAAATGGCAACTATAGCCATGCCAACAACAACCAAATCAATCACCACGACTGATCCCCAAAACAAACACCATCACCATCGATCAAAAGAACAACGCCTATCAAAACAAAATCGACACTGATTCCATCCGAACTGCACATGTAGCATGCCAGTACGGTAGCATGACAGTGCCATGCACCAGCCCACAATGTACCTGCCCACGAAAAACGCAAGTTCCAGAGGAATCATCCTGAACAATCAAGGATCCTAAGAGGTCCATAACCTCATAATGGCCCCAAACCAACAAATCCAGCACTATGGTAACGCCAAACAACTCATCTCATGAGAGCCTAAACAAAAGGTGACCATCCACCTACCTTAAAACTAATACTAGGTCGACAACAACTTATACTACCACGAAACTGTGACTACAATCACCATCAACCTCAACTCGTGCCTCAATGACCAATCCCGTGTCACGCCAAATATGCAACATAATTATCCATATACAATTCTAATCTAGCATATGTCATATGTTATACTCTTTACATTAGAATAAAACAATGCTAAACGAACGGCATACAACATGTAGCACGTAAGCACATAAACATGTTATCAACCAAAACATGTTATCATAAAACATATAAACACATAAAGCATGGCAACAAAAGCATGATATGCACCCAAAACCCGTCATCCTAAGGTTTTTGAACCTATGAGCTCTGATACCACCTATGACGGCCCAAGTTTTGTAAACCCGGTGCGTCAGTGATGACCAAAAGATGACCCGATAATGGATCCGAAATGCGGAAGTGAAAGGTGAAACAACGGTCTCTAGAGATACAATGCATCTCTAAGACACCAATGTGACCCTCAATGAGGTCACAGAACCCAAAGGAAACAAATGCAGAAGTGTCGTTTCAAAAACGGACAAAAAGAACCTAGAGGCAAAATGGTTATTTTGCAAAAAGTGGATTCAGGTGCTATTGAGCACCCCTCTAGAAAGACAATGACAAATTAGTAAAGTTCAAAAAAAAGTTTACTCAATTTGGAGTCCGAACGGGGGAGAAAGGTCAAAAACAAAAATGATGTCGTGGCGGCCTGACGAGGACAACCCACCACTGCTGCAACTAAGAGTAAAAACAGGCATCTAAACGGACTTTTTTGGAAAAACTCAAAGAAGAAACACCCCCTAAAATCAAGTTTCCTACCCCTCTTTTTGACGGAAACAAAAAAAATGCATTGTAAAATGTCCAGAATACCCCGAAGAAAATCAGGTCAAGAGGAAAAAAAACTAATCCGAGCTACTGCCCAAGTTTTGGAAATAGGGCTTCGGGAGGTTTTTAAATTGCCTAAATTGAAAATGCAATCTTAAAATGCACCCACAAGACCTCCGGAAGTTTCGGATCGGTCGTGATGATTTTCAAAAAAAAGTCGATGAATAGTACCAACTACATTTGTACTAAAAATTTGCAAAAACCTGACAGCAAGGATTTTCTAGAAAAATATGGATTTTTGAGGGCCAAGATGATGTTTTCTGGAAAAACACAAAAAAGAAACCCCCTTCAAAATCAAGTTTTCTACGTGACATTAAAGGAAAAATAAAAAAAACTCATTGTGAAATACCCTAAATGCCCCTGTAACGGAATAGGGTCAAACTAAAAAATATGCAACTTTAGGTTTTTGTTTCATTAAGGAATGTATTGTTTGCCAAAGTGAGCATGCAAGTGTATGTAATATGATAAAATAGATGTGCTACGATGGCCTATGGCCTCATTACAATACATTTACAACATTTGACATGTCAAACCTCCAAGTTAGAAAAATTACATTTCATAGACAAATTATGAACATGCTAACACTTGCATGTGAACAAGAATGCTTCTAAAGAAGCTCAACTCAGCAAATCACCAAAGCAATTGCAATCTTCAATCTTGTATCCTGTACCTTAAATATGCCCCAGTATCATAGGGGTGAGTAACATAAAGCTACTCGTTGGAAATAAACATGCATCGACCTACCTTTTACAAGTGTACATGATTTAATCATTGTGGTTCATTCTACCTAACGTCTATGTCAAAGGTGAGACTCAGGGAGCATCCTAGCTACCTAAGATCATTTCTAGCATAAAACACATCCTTTATGCAATTTCAATAACACAAGAGCATGCTACACATAGCAACAAGATATAACGTGCTTACACAAAGCAACTAGTTAGAAACATGCTTACACAAAGCAACCAGATAGAAACATGCTTACACAAAGCAACTAGATATAGATTCTCAAAGTTATCAACTTGAAATCTAAATGCTAAATCAACTAAATATAGCAATTTAGTATGGATGTACTTAACAACATCAAATCGCCAATAACCAAAACCACAGTCACAATGTAAACATGATTGATAACTTGGAATTGAATACGAAAACAAATAGTGGAAGACTTGGACATCACGTCTCGGACTAAACCAATAACAAATTGGTTATTTCGGGCATTAACCCGCTGGGAAGACTACCCTAGTGCGCACTATCTCAATTGGGGAGAACTTATAATGACCCGGTCATTTTTCTTCCTTTTCTTTTTCTCAGATTTTAACGGATATTTTTTTTCCATTGTCTTTTCCTTTTTGGGTTCGGTTTTTCATTACTTGATGTCGTCTCGAGTGCTCTAGAATGATTTCCGAGACTCTTTTCCTTGGATTGACAACTTCCTTTGGGGATTGTGTCATTTCCATATTTTATTTTTCCGAACACTATTCACATTTTGTCTTTTTCTCGTTTATCCTTTTTCCTTGCACAACCTCACTTTTTGCACTCGGATTTGATTCCGATTTTGCATGCATTCATGATATTTGATTTCCATGGTAGTGGTATTTTTACTTTTCTAGAAAAGCATGTTGATTGCTTACTTCTTTCACAAAGGGGCATTAATGCATACTTTAGTGTAATTATTCTCAACTTGTGGGGTTCTAGTGTAATTAAATAAAGAATTATTTTTCATCTTGGGGACCATTTTACAATTAAATTTGGAAGATATTTTCAAAAAGGACCTTTTTGTAATTTTTTAAAAGTGTGACAAGTGTCCCACTCTCATTAGTCCACTTGTTAACATTTGTGTGGAAACACTTTAATGCATTGGATGATGACATTTGGAGGGTGAGGATTTACCCACTTGTTGGCCTAGGATTGGTGCACTTGTTGGCTTGGATGGTTGATAAGTGTAGGTTTGGGACTAAGCTTAGGAGGGAGCTATGGATTGGTGACAAGTGTAGGTTCACAATTTAGTCTTGCAAATATCTTTGCGCCACTTTGGGATTATGGTTTTAAATGAGGGTTTTTGTGCAATTGACCATAGATATGTGTGTTGACCATGGTGTAAGAGCACATAGTGAGTGGAGGATTTCTATTTCCTCCACTCACACTTAACCACATTATTTCATTCTCTTCCTTACAAGAAAACCCCAGCCTCCATGGATGGAGCTTGAAGCCTTAGGCATTGAACTTGATCTTTGAGGCCCTTTCACTTACTTTAGACCATAAAGCTTGGAATACTTTTTGTTCTCCTCATCCTCCTTTTCAAAACCCTTGAAGGATCTAGCCTAACTCCTAGTTTTGCTTTGGTATCTAGAGATTCCATTCTCTAGTGAGGTATTGATCTATTATTTTGAAGTATTTTTATGTCATTATTGAGTGTTTTACATGCATGGAAGTGAAGGACTTGTATTTTGCCCTTAAACTGTTTTAACTTGAAATTAATCTTATCAAATTAAATATAGAATATGAAAATATACTCAATTGGCTTTTATTTAGTTTTGGTTTCATGTAATTTGGATTTAAAATGAATTAGTTATGAATTTTTGAAGTTGCAAGCTAGTTGCTGGAAATTTGAAGCTTTTCCTTTTTGGTCTGGAAATGAATTTTTATATGGAGCTCTGGTACTTCAATTGCCTTGAAATTTTTATTGGAACTTCCCCCATGGGTTTTACACTATTCAGAATTTTTTCACAATTTTAGAGCGTTTCTAAATTTTTTTTAAAAATCTGAAACTATCTGCTGTTCATGTTTTTATTACAACCGGAAAACATATTTTTAGATGATTTATTTCACTAACCTTTTGACATTGGATCATGACTTAAATTTTTAGTTTTACACTCTCATATGTTTACTTCCAAAATAAATTAGGTTTTCCCAATTTCGATGTCAAATGAATTTTTCATGAATTTTCAAAGTTGGAAGCTACAGGCTGAAAATGTGTTTTCAGGGCAGAATTTGTTTCAAAGTTGTGGGTCAAAACTGTTTCAATTTGGAAAATATTTTGTTAAACTAAATTGATATTATCAAATTACAGTATTTAAGCTTTTATTGAGCTTTGGATTCATTCAATTTGGGTTAGAATTGAATTTTTTATGAATTTTACAAGTTGAAAGTAGCAAGCTAAAAAATCTATTTTGCGGACCAAAAATTTGGGACGATTTCATTTCAGTGGTAATTGGGATTTTCATTCCAATTGAGGTAGGGAATGTTTTACGATTATTTATGTGTTGTATTGTGTGTTTGCCATCATTATACAACATCTATGTATGCCTTGTATCAAATCTAGAAAGTTAGTAATTTTTATTTCTTTGTATAAGATTTAAAATTTATTATGATGTATAACTTTGATTTGAATTGTAACATGCTAGAAAATTATGCCTAGATATGTTGGTTAACATATATTAAATTTGGATCATTTGATTAAGAATTATAACTTTTATTTAATATTTATCTTTAGTGAAAGTTTAATTCACATGGTTGTATCAAGCATTAAATCAAGTAGTAATGTGGTATTTAAATAGGCCTTGGCCGTTCTCTAACATAGATTAAATTGAGGGCATTTGGAATTGTTTAAAAATCTAGAGGAAATTAATTAATTAGCTTGATTAATTTTGTTTTAAGTGTTTTAATCACTTAACTTGTCATTTGATGTTATATATATGATTACCATGACTTGTCTTTCAATATATATTAAGTTAAGGTTATTTGGATTAACTTGGAATTTAAAGAATTTAACTATTTATGTTTAATTAAATTCTACTTTATTACTCCATGGATTTAATTGCATTTTGGAAGTTGTTTCTATATTTAAATCATGGATTTGGATTTGATGTATGTTCACTTGATTACTTTTGAGTATTGGATAACATAGTTGTTACTTTTATATTCATGAGCATATGTTTTTCCTTATTGAATATATTGTTGCTATGTGTAAGGAATTGCACACTTTGTATTTGACATCTTATATGCTATAGTAGTTGTGAATTTTTAGCATGTATTGTATAAGTTTCCAAAATTTGGATTGTGCTTGGTAAATAGTTGATATCTTGTATATACATGTTGATATATATACGTTGTTGCACAATTTGTTGATTTTGGAAACTTGGGGATGTCGTTGTTTGGCTACAGCTAAGACTTGGTTCTAGTACGGGGGATTGTCCCTCTATATAGTCTAGTGCGCACATAGGGAGGTTACCTATGGGCTAGTAACCTTAAAGTAACTTTGTTGTCCGTCTGATCCGGCGTGACGTCCGAGTATCCACTTTGTTTGATTTCGTATTTCATTTCAAGTTGATAACTAGATGATATCGTAACTTGTTGTTCTTTATTTGATTCCTATTTTGAGCTTAAGATGTAACTTTGTGAAAGCATGCTTCATGCGGTGTATTGGAAGTTCCATTGTTAGTTAAATTGCATCGATATTATAATTTATGTTTTGATGTTCAAATGTAGTTTAGGAATGACCTTATAGATTCATTTTGAACATAGACGTTAGGTGGCATGACCCACACTTGTTGTTTTCGTATTTTGGATTTTAAGTTGAAGACTTTGAGAATCTATATCTTGTTGCCTTGTATAACATGTTTCCATGTTGTTTGAATTGCATGAACAATGTGATTATGATATAAATGATCTAGGTAGCTTAGGATGCTCCCTAGGTCTCATCTTGACATAGACGTTAGGTGGGATGATCCCCTTTAACATGTTTCACCATAAGGTGATAAAATTGTAAAATGCTAGGTCGATGCATGCTCATCTCCTACGAGTAACTTTATGTTACTCACCCCTACGATACTGGGGCATATTTCAGGTATAGGACTTAGGATTTGAAGATTCCATTGCTCCTTGGATGGCTTACAGTTTCTAAGTTTCTATTTTATACAAGTGTTAGCATAAGATGCCTCTTTGTAGCCCTATTTGTTTAAACTTGTATTCGTTGATTTGTATATGTAAAGTGTACGTAAGTGCACTCTTTTCAATGTATTTAACATGTATGAGATGAGGCCAGAGGCCAATGACATGTATCTCGTTTTCTATGCACTTTTGTTTTCAAAGTTTATTATGAAAATATTGGAAAATGTTAAGTCATTACTTCATAACTTTCGCATCGGGTGTTGGAATTTCATATCTTTTCTGCTCGGACTCAGAATCAGACGATTCTTGAGTCTAATTTTGTTCATTTTTCGCTGTCCTTCCAATGGTGTGCACGGTGGCACCCTTTTCAGTGAGAAATAACCATTTTGCCCTTAGTTCATCTCTTTTCGGGTTAGGCATTCTTGCTTCATTTGCTTGGCTCATTTGAGTTCCGTGACTTCATGGAGAGTCATTTTGGGGTCTTAGGGATGACGTACATCTCTTAAGGTCATTTGGCTTCTTTCGCTTCTGCATTTCGGGTCTGTTATCGGGTCAACTTCCGGTTCATCACTAACGCACTGGATTGAGAAATCCGGGTTGTTACAGGTGGTATCAGAGCTCTTAGGTTTGAATACCTTGGACGACGGGTTTTGGGTACATATCATGCTTATGTTGCCATGCTCTATGTGTTTATATGCTTCATGATAACATGTTTTGGTTTGATAACATGTTTATGTGCTTACGTGCTACATGTGGTATGCCGTTTGTTTAGCATGATTTAATTATTATGTAAAGAGCATGACATATGATGTATTCTAGATCAGATTTGTATATGCATAACTGTGTTACATATTTGTTATGACACGAGATTGGTCATTGACGCTCGAGTTGAGGTTGATGGTGATTATAGTCACGGTTGTATTGTAGTTTAGGTTGTTGTTGACCTAGAATTGGTTTTGAGGTAGGTGGAGAGACACCTTTTGTTTAGGCTCTCGTGGGGTGAGCCATTAGGCACAACCGTAGTACTGGATTTGTTGATTTTAGGCCATGGTTAGGTTTTGGACCTTTTGGGATCCTTGGTTGTTTTTGAAGGTTCCTCTGAGATTGCAATTTTCGTGGGCAGGTACATTGTGGGCGGGTGCATGGCACTGTCATGCTACCGTACTGGCAAGCTACGAGTGCAGTTCGGATGGAATCAGCATTGGGTTTTGTTCCGACAGGTTTAGTCCTTTTGATCGATAATGATGATGGTTGTTTTGGGGATTAGTCGTAGTGATCGATTTGGTTGTCTGATTGTATGGCTAGAGTTGCCATTTTCTTTGAGTTCTCCTTACGCGATGATGCTTTTGGGGTTAAGTCGATTGATAGATGCTTCGGGTAGAGAGAGCATTGCATTGTTAGTGTCACTTGTAGTGTCACCCTTAGATTCAGAGATGGATTGTAAGAGTCTTACCATTGTGGTAAGGGCTCACGTTTGTTTTGAGACAGGTTGTTGTTGCATTGGTTTTTGGAGTCAGTGTATGGCTAGGACTGGTCCTTTTTTTTTTACCTAGGCACTCTAGGACACGATGTCCATAGGGTTCATTGTTGCATCACTTTTGTTTTCTACAATTTCATTTACTACCATGTTAGTAGTATGATTTATGATATTGTGATGCATGAGTAGGTGGAGGTCTATCCACGTTTGTCTTCTTGTTGTGTGGCAATAGCATGCCTTTCTTATATGCTTCAAGATGCCATGTTGTTAGTGCGCTTTAATGACACGCTTTTGTGTTTATGTGGAGACGTGCAGCATGTGCTTTTGATTTTCATCTATGTAAGTAGATTTTCTTTCTGGTAGTTACATTCCTTGTCATATACATGACTTTCAGGTTTGGTTTTCCCATTCGTTTCCCTTGGTCGTACGTAGTCTGTATTCGGGTTTCCACAATGGTTTTGTGCTGGTTCGTGTTAAGGACTTCACAAGGAGTGAGTCTCTTCCTTCTGTTGCGTTGTGCACTGTTTTGGGGTTGGTTGGTCCATGAGGATCATCGTTGTTGTCTTGAGTCCTTGGTGAGGATTTGATAGATTTTGGTCGACTTACTTCCATGTAGGGGGGTGAAGTCGTTGACTTTGTTGGCTTTCATTTCAGAGATGGAGTCGTGGTGTTGTCCTTTTTAGGACTAGTGGTCCCCTTTCTTTCGTGTCTTCCCTTGGGGAGTTCATGTCGTGGTTGTTGACAGTTGTGGTGCTCAAATGAGTTGATTGGTGTGAGATCATTTTACGGAGACTTATGTCCATATCTTTGAGGATTGTTTGATTTGTGAGGTGAGCTCGATGCTCTTTTGAGAATGTCTTTTGGAGACTTGTTCCAATTTTGGAGGCCTAGATGTGGTTGACTCTTAGGAGGAGTTTTGGAGGATCGTTGTTGCATATGGCTTGCTTATGGAGTTTTCTTGTCTTAGTTATGACTAGGCATGGCCTTGAGGAATCATAGTTCCAGTGGTTGTTTATAAATGGATCGAAATTGAGGAATTTTGATTTAGCTTGGTGTTGTCAAGTACGATTTTGAGAGACTTATTCTATAGCCTTGGTTGTCAAGATTTTGATATGTGTGCCACTTCATAGACTTGTATTTCGAGGATCTAGTTATCCGTGATAGGGATTTTGATCCGATGTTTGATTACGGTGAGTAGTCTTATAGTTGATCTATTTTAGGATGATATCTGGGATTTTGGAGATGCTGTTTTGCTTGTCAGACTTTGGATTTGTTATTGATGTTGTTGATAGTAGTGTTTTGAGATGTTAAAATTGTTGGTCTTTTTGTATTGAGGATTTAAGGCCTTAAGTGTAGCAATACCTATGGCATTATTGTCAGAGTTTTGGGATTGGCCAGGACGGTCCGGCCGGACATCTTTGGACCATATCTCAACTCTCACAAAATGTTGGTTTCCGTAGTGCTTTTGGTAATGATCATTTTTGACATTGAAGTCATTTGTATCGAAAGATTTCATGGGTAAACCTAGTGGGGGCAGGTTATGAATTGGTGCCTTATACTGTCATGCTACCGTACAAGTTGTGTGCTGTGGGCGGGTGCTAGTTGCCGTCGATGCTACCTTACTGACGAGTAAGTGTGGGCGGACACTAGGAATTGTCATTGCTACCACACATTTGAGTACGTTGTGGGCGGGTTCTGGTCACTATTCATAATGCCATGTCGTCTTTATTTAGTACTTTGATTTGATTCATAGATATCTTGGAGTTCTGTTGGTGGTTGTTTTTGGTTCCTTATGATGGTTCGTCAGGAGGGGTGCTTTCGATTGTTGTCTTCCGTTCCCTCGTTTGGCCTTAAGTTCTGTGTGTGAGTTTCAACTTGTGGTGTGGCCATGTGATCACTTTTCTTTTGAGGGGTTGTCCTGTCGTGAGCACGTGGGTGCGAATGACATGGGGTTGTACGTTGTCTTCAGTTTTGGGATTGATTTCGTAGCATCTTGTGAGGGATACTCAGAGATGTACTCCGTAGTTATCCTGGTTTAACCTTTTTGTTTTGTTGGGGCTAGATTTTGGAGACAAAATCCCTTTAAGGTGGGAAGGTTGTAATGACCTGGTCAATTTTCTTCCTTTTCTTTTTCTCAAATTTTAACGGATATTTTTTTCCGTTGTCTTTTCCTTTTTGGGTTCGGTTTTTCATTACTTGATGTCGTCTCAAGTGCTCAGGAATGATTTTCGAGACTCTTTTCCTTGGATTGACAACTTCCTTTGGGAATTGTGTCATTTCCATATTTTATTTTTCCGAACACTATTCACATTTTGTCTTTTTCTCGTTTATCCTTTTTCCTTGCAAAACCTCACTTTTTGTGCTCGGATTTGATTCCGGTTTTGCATGTATTCATGATATTTGATTTCCACGATAGTGGTATTTTTACTTTTCTAGAAAAACATGTTGATTGCTTACTTCTTTCATAAAGGGGCATTAATGCATACTTTAGTGTAATTATTCTTAACTTGTGGGGTTTTAGTGTAATTAAATAAAGTAATTATTTTTCATCTTGGGGACCATTTTGCAATTAAATTTGAAAGATATTTTCAAAAAGGATCTTTTTGCAATTTTTAAAAAGTGTGACAACTGTCCCATTCTCATTGGTCCACTTGTTGACATTTGTGTAGAAACACTTTAATGCATTGGATGATGACATTTGGAGGGTGAGCATTCATCCACTTGTTGGCCTAAGATTGGTGCACTTGTTGGCTTGGATGGTTGACAAGTGTAGGTGTGGGATTAAGCCTAGGAGGGAGCTATGGATTGGTGACAAGTGTAGGTTCACAATTTAGTCTTGCAAATACCTTTTGTGCAATTGACCATAGATGTGTGTGTTGACCATGGTGTAAGAGCACATAGTGAGTGGAGGATTTCTATTTCCTTCACTCACACTTAACCACATTATTTCATTCTCTTCCTTACAAGAAAACCCTAGCCTACATGGATGGAGCTTGAAGCCTTAGGCATTGACCTTGATCTTTGAGGCCCTTTCACTTACTTTAGACCATAAAGCTTAGAATACTTTTTGTTACCCTCATCCTCCTCTTCAAAATCCTTGAAGGATCTAACCGAACTCCTAGTTTTGCTTTGGTATCTAGAGATTCAATTCTCTAGTGAGGTATTGGTCTATTATTTTGAAGTATTTTTATGTCATTATTGAGTGTTTTACATGCATGGAAGTGAAGGACTTGTATTTTGCCCTTAAACTGTTTTAAATTGAAATTAATCTTATCAAATTAAATATAGAATATGAAAATATACTCAATTAGCTTTCATTTAGTTTTGGTTTCATGTAATTTGGATTTAAAATGAATTAGTTATGAATTTTTAAAGTTGCAAGCTAGTTGCTGGAAATTTGAAGCTTTTCCTTTTTGGTCCGGAAATGAATTTTTATATGGATTTGTAGTGCTTTAATTGCCTTAAAATTTTTACAGGAACTTCCCCCATGGGTTTTACACTACTCAGAATTTTTTCACGATTTTAGGATATTTCTAAATTCTTTTTAAAAATCCGAAACTATCTGTTGTTCATGTTTTTATTGTTGCTGGAAAACATATTTTTAGATGATTTATTTCACTAACCTTTTTACATTGGATCAAGGCTTAAATTTTCAGTTTTACACTCTCATATGTTTACTTCCAAAATAAATTAGGTTTTCCCAATTTGGATGTCAAATGAATTTTTCATGAATTTTCAAAGTTGGAAGCTATAGGCTGAAAATGTATTTTTTGGGCAGAATTTGTTTCAAAGTTGTGGGTCAAAACTATTTCAATTGGGAAAATATTTTGTTAAACTAAATTAATATTATCAAATTACAGTGTTTAAGCTTTCATTGGGCTTTGGATTCATTCAATTTGGGTTAGAATTGAATTTTTATGAATTTTACAAGTTAAAGGTAGCAAATTGAAAAATCTGTTTTGCTGACCGAAAATTTGGGGCGATTTCATTTCAGTAGTAATTAGGATTTTCATTCCAATTGAGGTAGGGAATGTTTTAGGATTATTTGTGTGTTGTATTGTGTGTTTGCCATGATTATACAACATCTATGTATGCCTTGTATCAAATCTAGAAAGTTAGTAATCTTTATTTCTTTGTATAAGATTTAAAATTTATGATGATGTATAACTTTGATTTGAATTGTAACATGCTAGGAAATTATGCTTAGATATGTTGGTTAACATATATTAAATTTTGATCATTTGATTAAGAATTACAACTTTTATTTAATATTTATCTTTAGTGAAAGTTTAATTCACATGGTTGTATCAAGTATTAAATCAAGTTGTAATGTGGTATTTAAATAGGCCTTGGCATGTTCTCTAACATAGATTAAATTGAGGGCATTTGGAATTGTTTAAAAATCTAGAGGAAATTAATTAATTAGCTTGATTAATTTTGTTTTAAGTGTTTTAATCACTTAACTTGTCATTTGATGTTATATATATGATGATCAAGACATGTCTTTCAATATATATTAAGTTGAGATTATTTGGATTAACTTGGAATTTAGAGAATTTAACTATTTATGTTTAATTAAATTCTACTTTATTACTCCATGGATTTAATTGCATTTTGGAAGTTGTTTCTAAATTTAAATCATGGATTTGGATTTGATGTATGTTCACTTGATTATTTTTGAGCATTGGATAACATAGTTGTTACTTTTATATTCATGAGAATATGTTTTTCCTTATTGAATATATTGTTGCTATGTGTAAGGAATTGCACACTTTGTATTTGACATTTTACATGCCATAGTAGTTGTGAATTTTGAGCATGTATTATATAAGTTTCCAAAATTTGGATTGTGCTTGGTAAATAGTTGATATCTTGTATATATATGTTGATATATATACGTTGTTACACAATTTGTTGATTTTGAAAACTTGGGGATGTCGTTGTTTGGCTACGGCTAGGACTTGGTTCTAGTACGGGGGATTGTCCCTCTATATAGTCTAGTGCGCACATAGGGAGGTTACCAATGAGCGAGTAACCCTAAAGTAACTATGTTGTCCGTCTGATTCGGCGTGACATCCGAGTATCCACTTTGTTTGATTTCGTATTTCATTTCAAGTTGATAACTAGATGATATCGTAACTTGTTGTTCCTTATTTGATTCCTATTTTGAGCTTAAGATGTAGCTTTGTGAAAGCATGCTTCATGCGTTGTATTGGAAGTTCCATTGTTGGTTAAATTGCATCGATATCATAATTTGTGTTTTGATATTCAAATGTAGTTTAGGAATGACCTTATAGATTCATTTTGAATATAGACGTTAGGTGGCATGACCCCACTTATTGTTTTCGTATTTTGGATTTCAAGTTGAAGACTTTGAGAATCTATATCTTGTTGCCTTGTATAACATGTTTCCATATTGTTTGAATTGCATGAACAATGTGATTATGATATAAATGATCTAGGTAGCTTAGGATGTTCCTTGGGTCTCATCTTGACATAGACGTTAGGTGGCACGAGCCCCTTTAACATGTTTCACCATAAGGTGATAAAATTGTAAAATGCTAGGTCGATGCATGTTCATCTCCTACGAATAGCTTTATGTTACTCACCCCTACGATACTGGGCCATATTTCAGGTACAGGTTTCAGGATTTGAAGATTCCATTGCTCCTTGGATGGCTTACAGTTTCTAAGTTTCTATTTTATGCAAGTATTAGCATAAGATGCCTCTTTGTAGCCCTATTTGTTTAAACTTGTATTCGTTGATTCGTATATGTAAAGTATACATAAGTGCACTCTTTTCAATGTATTTAACATGTATGAGATGAGGCCAGAGGCCAATAACATGTATCTCGTTTTCTATGCATTTTTGTTTTCAAAGTTTATTATGCAAATATTGGAAAATGTTAAGTCATTGCTTCATAACTTTCGCATCAGGTGTTGGAATTTCATATCTTTTCTGCTCAGACTCGAAATCAGATGATTCTCGAGTCTAATTTTGTTCATTTTTTGTTGTCCTTCCAATGGTGTGCACGGTGGCACCCTTTTCAGTGAGAAATGACCATTTTACCCTTAGTTCATCTCTTTTCGAGTTAGGCATTCTTGCTTTATTTGCTTGGCTCATTTGAGTTCCATGACTTCATGGAGAGTCATTTTGGGGCCTTAGGGATGACGTACATCTCCTGAGGTCATTTAGCTTCTTTCGCTTCCGCATTTCGGGTCCGTTATCGGGTCAACTTCCGGTTCATCACTAACGCACCGGGTTGAGAAATCCGGGTCGTTACAGAACTCATACCTCCCGCACTAAAGCCGAACTTTAGCCATATCACAGTAACAATGTTCCAAGACTCCAAAATAGTCAAATAAGTTCACAACTTATATGCAATTTATATAATGCACTAAGTCAACTTTCATGCACAAGTAGATTGTATCCACACAACACATGCTCTAAATCCACAACTACTATAGGATGACAATGTCGAATCTTCAAAGTGCGATTCATTACACGCTATAACAATATAATCCAATATTGAAAACATAAACTCATAAATTCATTATAAGTCAAAAGTCATGCTTTAAACATACTATCAATGTCAAATACATGAGTTAATCAATAATACCATAGAAACGAAATTTAATCTATAAACTAATTAAATTCCCTAGGTTTCAAATCTCAATCAAATGGCCTCCTAATCAATGTATATTATACAATATAGCATAGTATATACATATATTCACTAAAATCTCAATTAGGCCAATGGCACAACAAGGTAGAATTTAATTATATCATGATAATTAAACTTCTAAATTTCAAAGCAATTTCAAATGGTCCCAATTTAATATATACTAGTACACAAGTCCTAGTCATCATGATTATCAAGTAAAAAAAGCTTAATTGGGCCAAGGGAACCATTAAATAGATTTTAATTAATCATTTAATTTAAAATCTCTAGATTTTCATACTTGTCCAAATACTCTCAAGTTAGAGTATGTTAACAAACATGCTAAGTCTTAATTTAAAAACATACTACAAGTTCATTTCATGAAAAGTATGGCCATGGGATTTAATCTTTCACCAAAGATAAATATTAAATAAAAAGTGCAATTCTTATTCAATTAATCCCAATTTAATATATGTTAACAAACATATTAAAACATGATTTTCTAGCATGCCACAATTCCATTATAAGTTATACACATCCTTGTGAATTAAATTTCATACAACGAAATAATTAATACAAATTTTCTAGAATTGATAAAAGGCATGCAATTAAGTTATATAATCATGCTAAACACTCAACACAATACACACAAAAGCCTAAAACATTCCCTACCTCAATTTGAGATGAAAATCTCAAAAGCCATCAAAATGGAACGGCTCCGAATCCGACGAAACTACTAGGTTTTATCGGGGACAATACCGTGAACATAACCCCCATGAAAGCCCCATCAAAATCATAACTTGACCTCAAAACCAAACTCAAGAAATGGTCAAAACTGAATTCTAATAAGGGGGAAAGGTAGAGCACGGCGAGGGGAATAACAAACGTTAAGGCCGAAGACTTTCCATCAAGGAAAAGTGAACCAAAAGAGGAGAGAGAAGATGGCAGCACCCCTTGGGCTGCCATGGGAGCTCCAGGTCGTGCATGAAGAGGGGAGAAGATGAAAAATGAAATATCTCACCCCCCTTTTATAGAAATCTCAAAAAGTGCCCCGAACTGGCTCCGCCGGGTCTGAAAAAGTAAAATTTGAGCAGACGCGCTCAAATGGAAAAACTTTGTGAACGAAAAAGATTCAAAATGATAAAATATGAACAACGGAAAAAACGGCGTCAAAAATCGAGTCCTGAGGAGAAAGTTATGCCCAAAATAAGTTTGGTACAAACCGTAACCAGAAACCCTGAAACTGGAAAACATCGACCAGGAGGAAATTCCAAGAGTACACAACTCGAAAAAATGTGAAAATGAATCCTGTACGAGGATCCAGGCTCAAAACAAGACATTTTGCAATAACTTTCATTAATTGCACAATGGCCCCTCCAAAAAGTGAAAACTGCACTTATGGCCCAGAATGAAAATATCTTTCAAAAATATTTTCTTAAAAACCCCTGAAATAATATATCTTTAAAAGATATTTACGAAAAACACCCCAACAAAAGAAAATTATTTCAAAGAACTTTGCATCCATACCCCTATGGACACCAGGAGCAACAAGAGTACTTTCTCGCAAAAGTAAAGATACATATTTCGTGGAAACCACTCAAGATGGAGATACATGAAGTCAAAAACTAACTCCGGTTACGCCAACAAAGTGTCAAACGGGGAAAAGACAAAATAGGAAAAAGGACGAAATAGGAAAAATGACGAAAAGTGAATAGTGTCGAAAAACGAAAAATGTGGAAACGACTCGGTCCTCAAAGGAAGTTGTCAATCCACAGAAAAGAGTCTCAGAAATCACTCTAGAGCACTCGAGATGACACTAAGCGAAGAGGAACTGAACTCAGAAAGGAAAGACAACGGAAAAAAAATATCCGTGAAAATCCGGGTCATTACAATATTGGAGTTTATTCTCCTATTGTAATTATACTATTTTGAAATATCTATAAAAAAAATCCCATTCAGGAAAAAAATAATAATAACTAAATATAAATAATTATATTATTAAATTTAATAATCCATTATTTTACTATTTCTTTGCTAAAAATAGATATCTGTAGACACTAAAATTTTAATGGACTTTTGTTTTCACAAATTAACCCATTAAATATGGGTCAATGTTTAATTAAGTTATTTAATTGGCCCAAGCTTGGTCCATTTAAATTATTTAATTAGCCCAGCCCAGATGGTTAAATAAAAAGATAATTATTCCAAATAATTATTCCAAATAAAATATATTTGGAATAATTATTTTTAAGGAAAATTATCATAATATACTCGGCCCGGCCCAGTTATGATTTTATCCTTATCAAGAGAAGATACGTGTTATCATCTTATGGATCCAAGAAACCTATAAATAAAGGCCTAGGGAAGAATGAAGGGACAAAAATTCAGAATTCAAAAGTCCAGAAATTCAGAGACTCAGAAATTCAGAGGGTCCAGAAATTCAGACACAAATTCAAAGTCCAGAAATACAGAAAATCATGAATCCAGAAGGTCCAGAAATTCAGAGACTCAGAAATCCAGAGGGTCCAGAAATTCAGACACACAAATCTAGAATTCAGAAATTCAGAATTCCACAGAGAAATTCAGAATCCAAACCCAAAAGCGAAGAACAACAAGCACATCAAATTGTGTCGTTCTTCATCCAAATTCCACAGTAATCAACAACAAGCACATCAAATTGTACCATTCTTCATCCACATTCCACGGTGATTCAAGATCAAGCTCGTGCCGCCCTTGGATCTAACCAACCATAAAAAGGAGATCGAATCAGAGGACCTTATTCTTTGAAATATTACAAAGGATTGTACTCCAATTTTTTTTTTACATTAATAAAATATTATATTTTGCTCCATATTTTGTTCTTATTTATAGACTACAAAATTTGTGTTTATAAATTTCTGGCACGCCCGGTGGGACATCCTCTACCTCTCATCTCTTTCTCCTACATCAAATCCTCAACAAATTCATTGTCAAATTCTATGACTTCCAACAAGATTCAAACGAAGAGCAAGAATACCACCAAAGACATCGCAGTCATTACGGATAAGATCAATACCACCACAAAAGGTGATAAGAAGGTTACAACTTCGTCAAGTGGTACAAATACCTCTGCAAGTTCAATGATTTGGAGTATGGTCAAATCATCCATTCTTTCCAAAAGACAGCATGATGCGATGAGAGTCGATTCCGCCAAATCTGTCAAAGTAACAACTCAAACTCATACCGCCTTCACCCCGCTGGGGGCAAGGAAGAAGGTTCTTACAACCTCAAAGGTTGCTCCAGTCACAAGTTCAAGTTCAAGTTCAAGGCTGGTCCACCCAAGGCCAAAGATTTTTTGACTCCATCACTATGCTAGCCATGATGACGAGTACTACCTCATACGAAAAGCAATTGACGACTATGGCCTGCGCAATTGAAAGATTACAACACTCTCTCAAGGAGCAAGATCTGAAAATTGCCTCACTGACAGAAAAGTTAAAATTGCGTGACGACAATGTTGAGTCAAGCAAAGGCCGAATTCCTCATTCTAACTCCATGCCAGAAAGCACTCCAATTGATGATCAAAATGACATGTCCGCCAATCTAATAATTGATGCTGCCTCTATCACCTCACTTTCTGTCCAACAACTTCAAGACATGATAGTGAATTACATAAGAAAACAATACAGTGGCATTTCTCAAAGTGCTCGCATGTACTCAAAGCCTTACATAGAAAGAATTGACATCTTAAAAATGCCGGATGGGTATCAACCTCCAAAGCTTCAACAATTTGACAGAAAAGGCAATCCCAAGCAACACGTCGCACACTTTATAGAAACTTATGGCAATGCTGGTATAGACGGAGATCTCTTTGTCAAGCAATTTGTTCACTCCCTCAAAGGGAATGCATTTAATTGGTACACAAACCTCAAAGCTGGAGGTATTGACAGTTGGGAGTAGATGGAATGAGAATTTCTCAACCGTTTCTACAGCACTAGTCGTACTGTAAGTATACTGGAGCTTACAAACACAAAACAGATGAAGGAACCCGTGGTTAACTACATTAACCGTTGGCGAGCTCTAAGTTTTGACTGTAAGGATCGTTTGTCTGAAATTTCTGTAATTGAAGCATGTATGCAAGGCATGCGCTGGGAGCTTCTTTACATCCTACAAGGGATTAAGCCTCACACATTTGAAGAGCTTGTTACTCGAGCCCAAGACATGGAGCTTAGCATGGAAAATCATGGTGTTAGAGAAGATGTTACTGATATATCCGACAAATTTCAAAAAGATGAGAGAAGTGAGTCCGAAGAAGAAGACAATTTACTTCCTAACTTGGATGACAAAATAGCTTCATCTTTCATTATAAGTATCATCTCGAAAGACTTGCATCAAGAAACGGACCATGCTACAACAATGACTTCAACCGAAAGTGCAAAATCATAAAGGGCATTAAGTTAAGGAAACCAAGAAGAAAATCCTCAAAGTGACGACGAGATAGTTTGTGCCCTTCAACATAAGTTTGGATTATCGTCTGATTCTTGCAAAGTTGAAGAATAATTAAAATTGAAGTGCTCCCAGATACGAACTTAAACTGTCGATGACATTCCTTGACACGAGTTTAAACTGTCTACCTGAAGAAAAAAAAATCAAGAACTCCTTGATACGAGTTTAAACTATCTCCTAAAAAAAAATGACACTCCTTGACACGAGTTTAAACTATCTACCTGAAAAAAAAAATATCAAGAACTCCTTGATACGAGTTTAAACTGTCTCCCCAAAAAAAAAAAATGACACTCCTTGACACGAGTTTAAACTGTCTACTTGAAGAAAAAAAAAATCAAGAACTCCTTGACACGAGTTTAAACTGTCCACCTGAAAATAATAATAATAATTAATAAATAAATAAATAAATCATTAAGAACTCCTTGATACGAGTTTAAACTGTCTCCAAAAAAAAAAAAATGACACTTCTTGATACGAGTTTAAACTGTCTACCTGAAAAAGAAAAAAAAAAAAAATAGACTCTTTGACACGAGTATAAACTTTTTCGAAAAAAAAAAATTGAACTACGTAATGACTTGATCCCTGTTCAAGGTACATAGGCATCTTGGAGGCCTGTTCCAAGTTTAGTCTACCCAAAAAAAAAAAAAAAAAAACTCTTCAAAGTTGCAAAATGGCAAAGTCATTCATCATGTGATATCAAAAGTGCTCGTCGCACCTGTCAACTTGGCCCGCTGCCAAAGTGTAGCTGCAAAGAAGAATTTTGGTCTATCGTCATAGTTGTAACTACAAAAGAAATTTTGATCTAGTAAAGTATAGCTGCGAAGAAATAAATTGGTTCGTCGCCAGACTGCAGCTGCCTAGAAAAATTCCGCTCAACGCTGAGGTATTACTGAAAGAGAAATTTTGCTTGCCGCCAAGGCATTGCTGAAGAATCCGGGTTATCGCCAAAGTGTTGCTACAATAAAATTTTGACTCACCATCGAGGTGTCGCTGAAAAAAATTTTTACTTGCCACCGAGGTACTGCTGAAAGAGAAATTCGGTTTTCTATTGAGGTATTGCGTCAAGGAAAATTCACGGCATCGCCAAGATATTGCTAAAGTAAAAACAAATCATCACATAGAGGCATAGGAATGCAAGCTACGTCTGTCACCTCCTCACACCATCTGTAACTACTTCTCATCATGGTGCTTATGGCTAGAGTGTATATTTCGTCCATTCTTCGAAGAGTTGATGCCTTGAATATATCAACCTTGTTGGTGATCTTCTTGTTGCAGACTGTAGTGTCTCCCTCTACGGCTATGGCAATCTACGATGAATGTGGTGGCGGCGGAATGATGAGGCATGTCACAGAAGCACTGCAAAAAAAATATATATATATATATATATGAAATCAAGGTCAATTTTAACAAAATCATGATAGGCACCAGTTGGTGGAATCTTCTAGAAGCAAGTTAGTTTGCCGTCATACATCAAATTGCATTGGGAGGACCTAGTGACTATGGTTGAAGGAGCTTTGTAGTCAAAAAGACAACCTATGCTTGAAAAAATTTACTGTTGATATGATGGGTGAGCTCTTGGTGGCCTGCGGGAAGACATGGGACTACGGTAACTTTGCTGCTTCTGTTTGCCCATGAACTATGTTGCTGGCAACCTGAAGATGCCTTGAATGGAAGTTTCAAGCAAGCAACGCCATGGAAATCAAGTGGGATCTGGTGCAGGGCGTAGTCCGTCGTCAAGGTTACCACTCTTGGTCTAACTTCTCGAAGCCGGAATTCTTTTCTGAAACTACCTTGCGAATCTACTACTCTAAATTTGCAACTTGTAATACCCCTAATTTTAAAAGGATAGTCTCAGTATTTATTTATTTGTTTTAATTATATTATTTAATTAATTATTTGACTAATTGTTTATGTGTTTAATTGAATTAGGTATTACTTGATTATTTGATTATGTGTTTATGTATTATTTGTATTTGTCTATGTGTTAATTGTTTAATTAGATTGCGTACTTAAATGGTATTTTGATTAATTGTAAATTAAATGTTTTCGTTTCTTTTATTATTTTATTTTATTTTTCTTTTATGGTTATGGTTAGTGGTACTTGGCCAACCAATTGGGTCCCATGGACTACTTGGATAGGAGGTTGGATGTGTATGGATTATTACCCGTGAATAGTTGTGTATGTATATATATAGATATATATTATATACACATATAAAAAAGAAAGTAATTTATTAATTACTTTTATGGTAACTTGGGTAGTAATATTTAATCTGATGTATATGTTTTATATTTAAATAATAAAAATATACATAGATTTGATACGTGCTATGTTTCAAGTTATTTTATAATATTATGGTAACTTAAGTATTATTGGATAATCTATTAATAAATAATGGAATGTTTATAATTTATTTATTTAATAAACATATACATAAATTATATACATAACATATTTTACTTACATTTTTAATATATAAAAGGGAAAGTAATTTATTAATTACTTTTATAGTAACTTGGGTAGTAATATTTAATCTGATGTATATGTTTTATATTTAAATAATAAAAATATACATAGATTTGATACGTGTCATATTTTAAGTTACTTTATAATATTATGGTAACTTAAGTATTATTGGATAATCCATTAATAAATAATGGGATGTGTATAATTTATTTATTTAATAAAGATATATATAAATTATATACGTAACATATTTTACTTACCTTTTTAATATTTTATTATTTTTATTTTTTTTAAGTTGACTTGGATTGGGAAAAGGGTTAGGGTTATTTTATTTAGCCTATAAATATATAGCTACAGGTTGTAAAAGGGGGTTAGAAATATTCACGTGATATATTCTAGAGAGAGAGAGTTAGAGAATGAAGGAAGGAGGAGAAAAACTCTGTAGAGAGAAGATCAATGAAGAAGAAGTTTAACTTTCGATCCGAAAGTTTAAGGTAAGTTCTTCTTCTATCTCTTTCCTTTTGATTCGTGTTTCTGTACATGCCTAGGAAATTCCAGAATTTATTAAACACATAAAATTAAATAATTATGCATGTTTAATTGGGTTAGAGCATAGGTTTTATGAAATTGGTTCATATCTGTTCTTGTGTTATGAATTGATAAAATGTATGATTTTGATTTGATTTCTTATGTGAATTTTTACATGTTTAAATTATGTATTTTTCATATCTATGGAATGATGGAACGTAGAAACATGCCTAGGATTCCTGAACATTGAATAGGGACTAGGTTTGGGTTTTAATAAATTTAGATAGACTCAATCATAATGATGCTTGCTATTTGAATGTTTTAAACAAACGACTGGATTTAATCTTTTAAAATATTTTACCAATTGAGATTAAATGTATAGGATGAATTGGATATAGAGAATCCTTATTTAACGGTATAATAAAAATCATTATGTATAAGATTCAGTTTGTGTAGGACATATGATATAGGAAGTTTAAAGAAATAATAAGTTATTCCTATTATGTGATAACTTGATATCATATTTATCATAGTTATTTATGGAATGTTTGATGTATTTCCTTAATTGTTACATCAATTATTGAATTGTGTGGTTTAATGCACCGGTATGGGACGGTGGCATTCTAGGGATGGATTAACTTATCAGTTAAATCCTACCTATTTTATATAAGGGAATGGATTAACTAAAATGTTAAGTCCTACTTATATTTAAGTCAGGTCAGGTAAACAAGTTGAATGACTTATGGAGGATTAATTTATTATATAAGGGAATGGATTAACTAAAATGTTAAGTCCTACTTATATTTAAGTCAAGTCAGTTGAACAAGTTGAATGACTTATGGAGGATTAATTTTTATTGGATAGGATGGTTACTAGATTTTATATATATAAGTATGGTGCCTGATATAAGCTTGAGTCTCAGGATCAATAGTTAGGGCGCGTATATCGCCAGGGATGTGTAGCTAGATATAGTGTAGTTGTGTACCCTGGTAGGTCTAGGTACTCATGCCCACTATATGTGCGTTTTGCATGTTGCCTACTATTCAGGTTGAGACAACCCTATACTCTAGTGAGGTTCCTTTAGTGTGTGTATATATATATATACGGACTACTAGTTACTGTTGGATTGACTAGGATGTATATGTGTATCGGATCTCTGCTTGGACTGTAGTAGAGTAGAACTTGTTTGTGGGCCTGACCCACCATTATTTTTCAGGTGTTCGTCACGAGTAGAGGTTGTTCGTGCTGAGCGGGGATCAGTCTGCTTCATTCTTCCGATACTACATAGGAGTTCCTTTATGATTCAGTTTCCTGTTTCAGATTACTGTCATTTGTTTAATTTGGATTTTCTAGGGGTCCACACAGTATGGATTCCCGAGTTGTATTTTGGAGGATCAGTTGTATCAAAAGAGTTTATTAATTAATGGAAATATATTATGGGGTTTATTATTAGATTATCATTTTAGTTTCTTGTCAGCATTTTATTTATTCTTCTTTATTCTTTTGTACTCTGTGTTCGTTTATTATCAATTTGTTTTGATATCCTCGGGTATTCGGGCGTGGGCCTGGCCAACCCGCATTCGGAAATTCGGGGGTATCACAGTTGGTATCAGAGCACTCTAGGTTCAAGTGTCCTTAGGAGTGTCTTTCTTTATTTGACTTCCGCGTTGCGTCTCTTAAAACTTAGAGCTCGTATTAGGATTCATTGTACTCTATTTACGGTTTGTTAGGGGGAGCTGATGTCAATTATATTCTATAGTCATAGAATGGTTGGCACTAGGAAAAGGATGAGTTCAAGGCGAAAGTGATAAAGACTTAAAGGAGTAAAGGAGTACGTTGTCGATTTCGTTGCCAGAAGGCAGAGTTAAGGATCGATGTTTAGGTTCGTTTGGCGTTACTTTAAAAGTATAAGCCAAGGAAGGATTTAGGTGTACGTGATAGGTCACCGCATATCGGGGCCAACACGACTTTAGTTGATCTCAAAACGGAGACAAGCGAGGAGTAGGAGCTGAAGAGGATCCTAATGGAGGAGATTTATATGCATCCAATACAGAGGGTACTAAATCTTGAAGATGGATGATCGCGCGAGGTGATCTGAATTGCTAGTAGTATAGCGAATGTTATTAGTAGAATTAGAGTTGATCAATTTATAAATAATTAAGCTTTCTTACCATCTCTAAAAGAGGTATATCAGAAGTATTGCTCAGGAGTTTGGGGATCGGATGTGTTCTTATCAGAATGAAATACATAATTTTTAAATCACATACAAGAGGGCATTGGTATTATGTTTTGACGTTCTAATTCGCTTTAAAAAGCCAAGTTAGACAGTTTACATTCCACATATAAGAAGGATGAGGGTTAAGTCCTTGGTATTTGCTTAGGCAAACATTTGTGTTTTTAAGCTATGTTTTAAAGGATATGTTTCGAGTTTTGATGATTATTTATGAAACTATAAAAGGAAATTTTAAAACAATCTAGTAAGGTTGATTTCAAATGAGACTTTCTTTTCTAGAAAGAACGATGTCCTAAGTAGGAGTATATTTTGTTTTATTGTGTTTATCATACGTGTTTTATTTTTATTTTTGTTAATTATTCGGGATTTGGTATGTGGTTTAGTTGGGACATAAGTGTGTGATCAACCAATTATTGTTTTAATAACATGGTGTAATAGCGCTATTTATGCTAGATTTGTGAGCATACGGTCGTAGGATTTAGTAGATACACATAAATCTAGCCAATCTATTGGACCTAGACATGTGTCATTATGGTGTGTTTTGGGATGGGATAATTAAACCATCACTACGAGTCAAACAATTTAGAACCATTTGTTTGATATACTTTACTCTAGGTATGGATTTGTGTCATATTACAACGCCATGATAATGGTGGTTGTTAATATTTTGGGATGCGTGAGATGGTAGTAAATAAAGATCACTGTAACGCCATGATGATATATCAGAGGTGCTGGATTTGCTGAACATCTTCTTGAAAATTTCAGAAGTTGTTACCAAGTCGGAAGGAGGATTTAGCACTAAATTAAGTATTTATTGGAATGACATCGAGTGAGGATAGGAGACTGAATAAATATTCATCAGTAAATTCTTAATCAAGAATTTATTCAAGAGGGTGTGTCATTAGGAGGAATTTGCCGGTGTTGCACATGGAGGAGGAAACTAAGTCTCTTCATTTCCATAAATAATATGGAATTATTTTTTTAGTCACAATTTGCAACAATTAGCTGTTGCAAGGAAATTGATGACTTATGTAGAGGATGGGAAGATTTCATATTCTTTTGAAGTTAGACAAAGAAGTCGGATTGTCATTAACTTGTCTTAAAGAAGCAGGGTGTGTCAAAGACAAGATGGTGAGACCAAATACTTATATAAAGATGAGGTGCATGGTATGTATAGAAAGGTCGTAGTTTGTTGACTTTTGTTGAGTTAAAGTCATAGTTAACTATTGATAAATTGAATTACCGATTGATTTTTAATATCGGCAAGTTTATCACGGATCAGTGGTGGATAGATTTAGTTACAGAATTCGCTTTTGAAGATACTCCAATTTAAACAATAGGTACAGACGAAAACTGGTGGTACCGGACTAACGATACTTTCTGTAGACAAATTTAATGGAGGATGCGAGGATTAAGTTTCACAACTCTTAGTTCTTTATTCACCCTAGCAGAAACATGATGCTTCACAGTATGAAGTAGATGTTTGGAGGATAGGCAGGAAGAGGAATATAGTGTTTTTTCTCTAAGTCTAATATTTATTAGATAGTAGAGATGGACCATCAGAGATCACTGGATTCTTGCAGCTATTTTCTATACTGAAGTGGAAATGACAGAGCATTTTCACGGATTTAGTTGAGGGATTGCTGATTTGATGCAAGGGTCAGGATTCTAGATGGGATATTGGTTGACTGATAAAATTAAATCAATTTCATTTTGTCTATTTTGATCGAGCTGGTAAGATATCAGTTCATACGAATATAACGAATCATAAGACGGCTTAGATGGATGCAAAGTGTGAATAATAACACTTGTTATTACCAAGGTAGTTCAGGAGGTCAGTTTTGAATATCGGAGCTGACCTTAGAAAAGGTGTTACCTTACTCAGATGGAGTTTAAGGTACTGGAGGAGGGGTTAGTAGTTTCTATAAATAGTGATATGACTGTCGGGCGACTGAGATGGAAATTTATAATTTTTCTTGGTACACCCAGACAGTTGGAAGGTACATCACGACATCAAATGTCAGTTTTGGTGAACAGGTACGAATAGGGACGTGTATATAATTGGCCTAAGTGTAAAACCTGTTACAAAGGTGGAAAGTTGATCATTAGATATCGTAGGAATCTTTAGCCACTTCCTATAACAAATATGGAAGTTGAATTAAATAGGAGTGACGGTCGGTGGGAAGGATCGACATTGATTTGGAATTTCAATTTTCCATATGGAATCCGAGTGGTGGATTGAGAAAGATCGCTTGAGGATATAAATTTAAGTGATGCTTATTTTAGAAATTCATAGTAATTCTATAGTTCAGTGATAGTGGTGTTATAGCATGTGGATGTCCATTATAATGGATGCAAAGTGCTATTTCGAAGGAGCTTTATAACGATTTTGGAGCAGCAGTTTTGCTTCATATCTATAGACAGAGGAATTAATCGAGAGATTAAATTAGACCATAAAGGATATGCTTGAGGCATATATCCTATGTTTTCATGGACAATTAGAAGCATTTACTTCGCTTTTCAGTTTTTTTCTGTGGTATTGTTGGCACAAGGAGGTTGGGGTGACAACATTTGAGGTTTTGTATCTTACCTCGTAGATACCTCTCATTTGTTGGTTTGAAATGGAAGCAAGGGTTGTACAATCAGACCTTGACTTCATTTAAAAATATGCCGGAAAGAGATACTTTCCTTTGTATTGAACTGCGCGTGGTTGGGAGGCAACAGTAAGATGTTGTAAATAGTTGAACTCGTATACTAGAGTTTTTCTATCAGGGAGTAGTTTGCTCATTCTGTTTTCTATGTAGGAAGAAAGACGATTTTTGGAGAAAGGTCGATTTTACTTATTACATTGACTTTCAGAGGATTGTGTTTCGCAATTGAGGCAGTCGCCTATGAATTAGCGTTACCAAATTATTAGCGCTGGGTGCATAGGAGTTTGTTCGTATATTCTATGGCACTTGGAGCTATGCAGATCATTCCCTTGTCGACATGGGAGGATTACGTTGTTGTTTGATACAACCTATGCATTGTATGATTATTGTGTTTCTTAAAATATAGGAACCCTGTATACCATTTGGTATATTGGAGTTAAGTGGAGCCCTCATAGTGAGGTTGCATCTACTTAGGACTAGGAGGATGTTTTTTTGCTCATAGTTTCCAAGCATAATGGAAGAAAGTAAGGGCGAATTCTGAGGACGGAATTCCTTTTGTTAGGGGGGAAGAATGTAATACCCCTAATTTTAAAAGGATAGTCTCGGTATTTATTTATTTGTTTTAATTATATTATTTAATTAATTATTTGACTAATTGTTTATGTGTTTAATTGAATTAGGTATTACTTGATTATTGATTATGTGTCTATGTATTATTTGTATTTGTCTATATGTTAATTGTTTAATTAGATTACGTACTTAAATGGTATTTTGATTAATTGTAAATTAAATGTTTTCATTTCTTTTATTATTTTATTTTATTTTTCTTTTATGGTTATAGTTAGTGGTAATTGGCCAACCAATTGGGTCCCATGGACTACTTGGATAGGAGGTTGGATGTGTATGGATTATTACCCGTGAATAGTTGTGTATGTATATATATAGATATATATTATATACATATATAAAAAGGAAAGTAATTTATTAATTACTTTTATGGTAACTTGGGTAGTAATATTTAATCTGATGTATATGTTTTATATTTAAATAATAAAAATATACATGGATTTGATACGTGTTATGTTTCAAGTTACTTTATAATATTATGGTAACTTAAGTATTATTGGATAATCTATTAATAAATAATGGAATGTTTATAATTTATTTATTTAATAAACATATACATAAATTATATACGTAACATATTTTACTTACATTTTTAATATATAAAAGTGAAAGTAATTTATTAATTACTTTTATAGTAACTTGGGTAGTAATATTTAATCTGATGTATATGTTTTATATTTAAATAATAAAAATATACATAGATTTGATACGTGTTATATTTTAAGTTACTTTATAATATTATGGTAACTTAAGTATTATTGGATAATCCATTAATAAATAATGGGATGTGTATAATTTATTTATTTAATAAAGATATACATAAATTATATACGTAACATATTTTACCTACCTTTTTTAATATTTTATTTTTTTTATTTTTTTTAAGTTGACTTGGATTGGGAAAAGGGTTAGAGTTATTTTATTTAGCCTATAAATATATAGCTACAGGTTGTAAAAGGGGGTTAGAAATATTCACGTGATATATTCTAGAGAGGGAGAGTTAGAGAAGGAAGGAAGGAGGAGAAAAACTCTGTAGAGAGAAGATCAAGGAAGAAAAAGTTTAACTTTCGATCCGAAAGTTTAAGGCAAGTTCTTCTTCTATCTCTTTCTGTAATACCCCTAGTTTTCAAAGGACAAAATGGGAATTTAATTTTGCATTTTGGTTTTTATTTCATTTTTATTTGATTATATGACTTAGTTGTTTGAATTGATTGTTTTATTTGGGGAATTTATTTTATGTGTATTTGCTTAGTTGCTTAATTATTAGTTGTGTGTATTTAATTTAAATTGCTTAATTACTGTTATGTGTGATTTAATTTAATTATTTTATTAGTATGATTTAATTGACGTGTATTGTTGGTTAGTTTATATAATTTATTTGTTAATTGTTTATTTAATTTTTTTTGCTTTATTTACAGTTATGCTTGGGTGACTCATTTGGTTTATATTTTAAATGGTCGTGGATATAGATTAGGGTTAGGGTTTTCTTTTACGGGGAGTATTTAGCCGACTTGTAAATTAGTCGAAATTAAAAGTAGGTTAAATATAGAATGAAGGCCTATATATATTGAACAAAATAAGTCTGCTAGGGTTAGAAAACCCTATGCACGTATTAGTTTTGAGAAGGCAAAACAGAAGAAAAAGGGGCAGTGACCAAAGGAGGAAGGGAATGTATTAGGTTTACCGGAATTTGCAGACGAAGGTTGAAGGTTTCAAACTGAAACCTAGAGGCAAGTTTTGTTCTATTCTTTCCCGTTAATTCGTGTTCTGTGCATGCTTAGGAAGACTCCAAGGATTAAACTAATGCTTAAACAATCTATTATGCATGTTTAAACTGATAATTAGTTACGTTGCATGGAACTGTTATACCAAAATTCTTTAGATTTCTGTTAGTTGGTTTCTCCTGTAACATGTTTATTTTCTTGTCTAATTGAGATCAACGATTCGTATGGTTGCCTAGTAATTAATCTAGGACTGAGTTTGAACTCTAGAACAGGTGCTTAGAAAAGTATTTAATGGCATCAAATTAATCTGAACTAAATCTGTCGCAACTTGCTTAAAATTGGTTAACAGAGGTGTTGTAGTTGTTGCTTTAGAACTTGTGTATCTACACATGTTAGGGTTGGATCTCAGTGGTTTAAACTTGTTTAGGACTAATATTGAACCTAGAATAAGAATTAGAACGTACCACAGAGGCTCTGTAATCACCGGAGTTGGAGAAGAAGACGCAAAAACAGACGACTGCATCTAAGAGATGAAGAGCAGGCTCCTCCTACTCTTAGAGCCGGCTCCCAAGGATGGGGGAGCCGGCTCTTGCAGCCCTAGAGCCGGCTCTCCCTTTAAATAGAGCAGGCTCTCAAATTTTGGAGCCTGCTCTTGCCCAGAAATTGCATTACTGTGTGATTTTGTGCGTGGTTTTGACTGTGCAGTGTATTAGGACTTCGTTTAAGTTATTTTAAACACTGTATGGAGCTATTTTAAACCTAAACGTAGTGTTTAGGAACATTAATTTAAACTGGGATTAATTGAGGGAAAAACACAAAGTCTAAGGAAAACTTAGTGTAGTGTACACTGTTATATCCACCGGAACTTAACAAGTCGTATGGATGATTTAATTGGGTAAAATTGTATTTTTCCATAGTGTTAAGTATGGTGAATTAATTAGAAATCAACTATACTTAGGTTGGGTTTAATTGATACTCAAATCTCTATTAACTGTATCAATTCATGGATTATATTGGAGGATTTGGTAGGTTTATATACCGGAGCTTGGCAAGGTTGTTATGTATGATTTAAATATACATATAAATCATATTTCTATAGTATTTGAAGTATTGGGAATTAACTAATTTTCCTTATGCTTAATTTGGTTTTATTTGATACTTAAATGGTACTAAATTGTATCAATTCAGGGATTATGTTGGAGAATGTAAATGTGTGCAAATTATGTATCAATTTACATTATTGGAGTTGGATTTTGGGCTCTGCATTAAATGTCTAATATTTATGTACATGAATTAACTTGTCTTGTGCATATTATGGATAATGGTTGATGGTTATTTAATATTGATTTATCAACTATATTAACTGGAGGATTGTATGTACCGGTATGGGACGGTGACATACTAGGTAAGGATTAGTTCAAGCACTAAGTCCTACCTAATTTGGAATGAGTTGGATTAACCATAAAAAGGTTAAGTCCCACTTATATGGATGTATATGAACCGGTATGGGACGGTGTCATATTAGGGATGGCTTAGTTCAAAACACTAAGACCTACCTATATTGGGAATGGATTAGTTCAAAACACTAAGTCCGACCCAATTTGGATTCAGGTATGGATTAACCATATATGTTAGGTCCATCACCTACATGTGTCATATCAATTGTGAATTGAATGATCTACTATGGTTTCCGAATGGATTTATTATATAGATATCAGACCACTACACAGATGGATGATATTCTGTATTAGGAGGAGTACAGACTTTATATATTTATTATATGTGCCATGTATGAGCTTGAGTCTCACGACCATGGTTAGGGCGCGTATATCGCCTAGGATGGATAACTGGACATAGGTGTTGTTCCCTGGTAGGTCTAGGTACTCATGCCCACCTTAGGGTGCGTATTCGCATGTTGCCTCCTATTCAGGCTGAGATAGACTTACTGGACTAGCGAGCGTCCTATAGTGTGTACTATATATACATATATTGACTACTCTAGATATTGTTGAGTCTTTCTAGGATGTATCTGCATATCGAATTTCTGTTTGGATCGTAGTAGATCAGGACTTGCATGTATATATAGTACACACTCTTTTATTTTTTTCAGGTATTCTCCAGTACCAGGCCTAGAGATTGATCATGTTGATGCAGATACGGACACTCACTCTTCCTATTACATAGGATTTCTTTTCTATTTTGGTTTTGGATTTTAATACTGTAAATTTACTCAAGGATTTGGGATTAGGGGTCCACTAGGTGGATTCCCGAGTTGTACTATTTGGAGGATCTAAATGTTATTAATTTTATTATCTTAAGTTGAGGATTTTTATTTTAGAATTCTTTCAGCGTTTTGTTATTTTAATTTTAATTTAATTTTTATTTCTGTATGTTTACATATTAATTGTTTGGTATCCCTCAGGTCTGTGCTCGGACTTGATCACACGTGGCTCTAGAATCGAGGGGTATCACAGTTGGTATCAGAGCACTCCAGGTTCTAGTGTCCTTAGGAGTGTCGTTCGTTAGAAGTCTTCCGCGTTGCGTCTCTTAAAAACTTAGAGCCATATTAGGATTCGTTGTACTCTTTTACGGTTCGTTAGGATGAGCTGATATCAATTATATTTCATCCTTATGGAATTGTTGACACTAGGAGGAGGATGGGGTCTACGACGACAACAATTTAGACCCAAAGAAGTAGAGGAGTACGTTATCGAGTTCTCTATCAGAAGCAAAGCTTGGGATCGAAGGTTTAGTTCCGGTTGGCGCTACCTTTAGAAGTACAAGCCAAGGAAGGATTTGGGAGTGTGTTTTAGGTCACCGTATAAAGGGACCAACACGATTTCAGTTGTTCTCATAAAGGAGACAACCGGGGAAAAAGAGTCCAAAGAGGATTCTAGTGGAGGAGATTTCAACATACCCAAGAAAGAGGGTATTAAATCTTGGAAAGCAAGGATCACGCGATTGTGATCTTGTTCGCTAATAGTATAGTGAACGATACTAGTCGAGTTGGCATGTATCGACCTACAGATAGTTAAACTCTGGGATTACCTTTAGAAAAGGTAGATAAAGTGAACTTTTTAGGAGATTAGGATCGGATGGAGTTCTTTTCAGACCGAAGCGAAGATTTTATATCACGTTCCGAGGAGTATGGGGATTAGGTTGGGACGTTTTAAGTTACTTTATACAGTTACATTAGACGGTTGGTATCCTGTGTATAAGGAGGATGAAGGTTAAGCCTTTGGCAATTGCTGAGGCAAATGGAGTTGGTTTTGAGCTATGTTTCGAGGTTGGATGATTACCTCTGAAACTGTAGAAAGGAGATTGTGAACCAATCGGGTAAAGTTGTTTTTTAAAAAGAGATTTTCTTTGCTAGGAGGAACGATGTTTTACGTAGGGGTTTATTGTGTTTTATTGTGTATGCTTTATGTGTTTCTTTTTCGTCAAGTATTCAGGATTGGGAATACGGTTTAGTTGGTGACACAAGTGAGTGATTAGTTAACTACCGTTTTAGAGGAATAGCGTTAATTACGCTAGGATTTTAGGCATGTGATCATAAGATTTGGTAAGTATATCTAACTTTAGCCAATCTAATGAACCTCGACATGCGTGGTTATAGTATATGTTCAGGATGGGATAAGAAAACCAGCAATTTGAGTCAAATGATATAGATTCATTTGATAAGCTGTAACGTCATGCTGGTTTATCGGAGGAACTGGCTTGGCTGAATATCTTCTAGGACAATTTTAAACAGGTGTTCCTAAGTCAGTAGGAGGATTTTGGTACTGGTTTAAGTACTTGTTGGAATGACACCGACTGAGGATAATAGACGGATTTACTAGTCATCAGTCAATTCTTAAACAAGAATTTTATTTTTCATCAGGGAGTGTCATTTGGAGGAGGTGCTGGAGATGTATATCGAAGAGAAGGCAGAGTCACTCATTTACACAAATAATATGGAAATTTTTTTTGGTTACCGTTCGCAACAAGTAGTTATTGCTTGGAAATTGTTAACTATTTGGAAGATGAAAAGATTTCTATTTGCGGTTGCAGTTAGACGGGATGTCTAATAGACTCTTACTTGGGTTAGAAAAGTAAGATGTCAAAGACTTGAAGATGAGACCGAACATCTAATATCTGTCTCGAAGTCTGATATCTGGTAAATAATCTAGATGGACCGTCAGAGATCATTAGATCCTTGCGGCCACTTTTCATGCTAGAACGGGACTGACAGAGTAGTTTCCACGGATCTAGATGAGAGATTTATGATTCTACACTAGGGTCAGGATTCTGGTTGGGATATCGGTTGACTGATAAAATTAAATCAGCTTCACTTTGTCTATTTTGGGAACTAGTAAGATATCAGTTCCTACGAATGGCACGAATTTTGAAACGGCTTGGATGGATAGATGTGGTGATTCACACTTTGCATTAAGCTTCATCTGGTGAAAGTAATAGGGAGAAGGATGATCTTATCAGCCAAGAAGGTAATTGAGTTTTAGCATATGGAAATATTAATGCTTGTTATTACCAGGGAAAGGGAGGCGGTCAACTTAGAATATTTGAGCTGACCCCACAGGAAGTCGTACTTTACTCAGAGGAGTTTAAGGTACTGAAGAAGGCTTGGTAGATGTCTTACTGATTCCCGGACGGTCGAAGTGATTGAGATGTAAAATTCATAAATTTTACGGTGCAGTCAAATGGATAGGAGTTATAACACGACTTACCAGATTCGTCTTGGTGAGACGATATGGATAGAGACATGTATATCACTGTCTCTAAGTGTCACCTATTAACAAGGTGGAAGGTTGATACTTGGATATCCTTGGAGGTTTTAGCCACTTCCTATATCGAAATGGGAGTAGGACTAATCAGGAGGGGATAGTTGGTAGAAATTACCAACATTGGTTGGAATTTTAATTCCATATGGATTAAGAGTTGTGGATAAGCAAGTTCGATGGTGGACATCATTGTGAGTGGTGTTGTTTTGGCGTGTTATGTCAGTTCTACATTGCGTTGACAACGGAGTTATAGCATGTGGTTATTCAATATGGAAGATAACTGGTGCTATGTCAAAGGAGCTTCCTGAAGGTGTTGGAGCAATAACTATGCTTCGCATCTCTAGACGGGATCTGTGATCGTGATATTATATTTAATCACGGCAAATATGCTTAGGATTTATCCTAGGTTGGCATGGGTAATTGGAAGTGTTACTTAGCTTTTCAGATATTGTCTGTGCTATTGTTAGCACAAGGGGGTTCGTGCAACAATGTCTGGGATTTTGGATAGTAGGTGGTGTCGATCTCTCACTGGTTGGTCTGGCCTGGAAGCGAGGTTATATGATAATACCTTGACTTTATATACGGATACATTGGAGAAACATACTCTCTTTTAGTAAGGAGTGTGTATGGTTTGGAGGCGGCAATCGGGTTTTGTAGATAGTTAAACTCGTATATAAGAATTCTCTATCAGGAAATGGTTGTTTAGGAGGAAGGTTAGTTTTCTGTATTACACTGCCTTTTCACGGATTTTGCTAAACGCGTTAGGCAGTTGTTTATACTATAGCGTTACCAACTTGTTAAAGCGCTGCATGTATAAGAATTCTATGCGTCTGTTCTATGGAACATGGAGGAATAGTGATTATTACCCTTCGCTTTATTTCGGGTACGATTGGAGCGTCGATAGATACAACCTAGGAGTTGTACATTTTTACTATTTTTCTTTTACATAGAAACTTGGTATGTTGTTGGTTATGTTAGGAATTTGGTGGAGCTCATATAAGCGGCTGTGCCACACGAAAATGGAAATGAATTTTGCACAGTAATTAATTCAGAGTTTCGTGAATTCCGAGGACGGAATTCCTTTTGTTAGGGGGGAAGAATGTAATACCCCTAGTTTTCAAAAGGACAAAATGGGAATTTAATTTTGCATTTTGGTTTTTATTTCATTTTTATTTGATTATATGACTTAGTTGTTTGAATTGATTATTTTATTTGGGGAATTTATTTTATGTGTATTTGCTTAGTTGCTTAATTATTAGTTGTGTGTATTTAATTTAAATTGCTTAATTATTGTTATGTGTGATTTAATTTAATTATTTTATTAGTATGATTTAATTCACGTGTATTGTTGGTTAGTTTATATAATTTATTTGTTAATTGTTTATTTAATTTTTTTTTGCTTTATTTACAGTTATGCTTGGGTGACTCATTTGGTTTATATTTTAAATGGTCATGGATATAAATTAGGGTTAGGGTTTTCCTTTACGGGGAGTATTTAGCCGACTTGTAAATTAGTTGAAATTAAAAGTAGGTTAAATATAGAATGAAGGCCTATATATATTGAACAGAATAAGTTTGCTAGGGTTAGAAAACCCTATGCACGTATTAGTTTTGAGAAGGCAAAACAGAGGAAAAAGGGGCAGTGACCAAAGGAGGAAGGGAATGTATTAGGTTTGCCGGAATTTGCAGACGAAGGTTGAAGGTTTCAAACTGAAACTTAGAGGCAAGTTCTGTTCTATTCTTTCCCGTTAATTCGTGTTCTGTGCATGCTTAGGAAGACTCCAGGGATTAAACTAATGCTTAAACAATCTATTATGCATGTTTAAACTGATAATTAGCTTCTTTGCATGGAACTGTTATACCAAAATTCTTTAGATTTCTGTTAGTTGGTTTCTCCTGTAACATGTTTATTTTCTTGTCTAATTGAGATCAACGATTCGTATGGTTGCCTAGTAATTAATCTAGGACTGAGTTTGAACTCTAGAACAGGTGCTTAGAACAGTATTTAATGGCATCAAATTAATCTGAACTAAATCTGTCGCAGCTTGCTTAAAATTGGTTAACAGAGGTGTTGTAGCTGTTGCTTTAGAACTTGTGTATCTACACATGTTAGGGTTGGATTTCAGTGGTTTAAATTTGTTTAGGACTAATATTGAACCTAGAATAAGAATTAGAACGTACCACAGAGGCTCTGTAATCACCAGAGTTGGAGAAGAAGACAAAAAAACAGACGACGACATCTAAGAGAGGAAGAGCAGGCTCCTCCTACTCTTAGAGCCGGCTCCCAAGGATGGGGGAGCCGGCTCTTGCAGCCCTAGAGCTGGCTCTTGGAGCCTAGAGCCGGCTCTCCCTTTAAATAGAGCAGGCTCTCAAATTTTGGAGCCTGCTCTTGCCTAGAAATTGCATTACTGTGTGATTTTGTGCGTGGTTTTGACTGTGCAGTGTATTAGGACTTCGTTTAAATTATTTTAAACACTGTATGGAGCTATTTTAAACCTAAACTTAGTCTTTAGGAACATTAATTTAAACTAGGATTAATTGAGGGAGAAATACAAAGTCTAAGGGAAACTTAGTGTAGTGTACACTGTTGTATCCACTGGAACTTAACAAGTCGTATGGATGATTTAATTGGGTAAAATTGTATTTTTCCACAGTGTTAAGTATGGTGAATTAATTAGAAATCAACTATACTTAGGTTGGGTTTAATTGATACTCAAATCTCTATTAACTGTATCAATTCATGGATTATATTGGAGGATTTGGTAGGTTTATATACCGGAGCTTGGCAAGGTTGTTATGTATGATTTAAATATACATATAAATCATATTTCTATAGTATTTGAAGTATTGGGAATTAACTAATTTTCCTTATGCTTAATTTGGTTTTATTTGATACTTAAATGGTACTAAATTGTATCAATTCAGGGATTATGTTGGAGAATGTAAATGTGTGCAAATTATGTATCAATTTACATTATTGGAGTTGGATTTTGGGCTCTGCAAGAAATGTCTAATATTTATGTACATGAATTAACTTGTCTTGTGCATATTATGGATAATGGTTGATGGTTATTTAATATTGATTTATCAACTATATTAACTGGAGGATTGTATGTACCGGTATGGGACGGTGACATACTAGGTAAGGATTAGTTCAAGCACTAAGTCCTACCTAATTTGGAATGAGTTGGATTAACCATAAAAAGGTTAAGTCCCACTTATATGGATGTATATGAACCGGTATGGGACGGTGTCATATTAGGGATGGCTTAGTTCAAAACACTAAGACCTACCTATATTGGGAATGGATTAGTTCAAAACACTAAGTCCGACCCAATTTGGATTCAGGTATGGATTAACCATATAGGTTAAGTCCATCACCTACATGTGTCATATCAATTGTGAATTGAATGATCTACTATGGTTTCCGAATGGATTTATTATATAGATATCAGACCACTACACAGATGGATGATATTCTGTATTAGGAGGAGTACAGACTTTATATATTTATTATATGTGCCATGTATGAGCTTGAGTCTCACGACCATGGTTAGGGCGCGTATATCGCCTAGGATGGATAACTGGACATAGGTGTTGTTCCCTGGTAGGTCTAGGTACTCATGCCCACCTTAGGGTGCGTATTCGCATGTTGCCTCCTATTCAGGCTGAGATAGACTTACTGGACTAGCGAGCGTCCTATAGTGTGTACTATATATACATATATTGACTACTCTAGATATTGTTGAGTCTTTCTAGGATGTATCTGCATATCGAATTTCTGTTAGGATCGTAGTAGATCAGGACTTGCATGTGGGCCTGACCCACTCTTTTATTTTTTTCAGGTATTCTCCAGTACCAGGCCTAGAGATTGATCGTGTTGATGCAGATACGGACACTCACTCTTCCTATTACATAGGATTTCTTTTCTATTTTGGTTTTGGATTTTAATACTGTAAATTTACTCAAGGATTTGGGATTAGGGGTCCACTAGGTGGATTCCCGAGTTGTACTATTTGGAGGATTTAAATGTTATTAATTTTATTATCTTAAGTTGAGGATTTTTATTTTAGAATTCTTTCAGCGTTTTGTTATTTTAATTTTAATTCCATTTTTATTTCTGCTTGTTTACATATTAATTGTTTGGTATCCCTCGGGTTTGTGCTCGGACTTGATCACACGTGGCTCTAGAATCGAGGGGTATCACACTTTCCCTTTGATTCGTGTTTCTTTACATGCCTATGAAATTCCAGAATTTATTAAACACATAAAATTAAATAATTATGCATGTTTAATTGGGTTAGAACATAGGTTTTATGAAATTGGTTCATATCTGTTCTTGTGTTATGAATTGATAAAATGTATGATTTTGATTTGATTTCTTATGTTAATTTTTACATGTTTAAATTATATATTTTTCATATCTATGGAATGATGGAACGTAGAAACATGCCTAGGATTCCTGAACATTAAATAGGGACTAGATTTGGGTTTTAATAAATTTAAATAGACTCAATCATAATGATGCTTGCTATTTGAATGTTTTAAACAAACGAATGGATTTAATCTTTTAAAATATTTTAGCAATTGAGATTAAATGTATAGATGAATTGGATATAGAGAATCCTTATTTAACGGTATAATAAAATATCATCATGTATAAGATTCAGTTTGTGTAGGACATATGATATAGGAAGTTTAAAGAAATAATAAGTCATTCCTATTATGTGATAACTTAATATCATATTTATCATAGTTATTTATGGAATGTTTGATGTACTTCCTTAATTGTTACATCAATTATTGAATTGTGTGGTTTAATGCACCGGTATGGGACGGTGGCATTCTAGGGATGGATTAACTTATCAGTTAAGTCCTACTTATATTTAAGTCAGGTCAGCTGAACAAGTTGAATGACTTATGGAGGATTAATTTATTATATAAGGGAATGGATTCACTAAAATGTTAAGTCCTACTTATATTCAAGTCAGGCCAGCTGAACAAGTTGAATGACTTATGGAGGATTAATTTATATTGGATAGGATGGTTACTAGATTTTATATATATAAGTATGGTGCCATGATATGAGCTTGAGTCTCAGGATCAATTGTTAGGGCGCGTATATCGCCAGGGATGTGTAGCTAGATATAGTGTAGTTGTGTACCCTGGTAGGTCTAGGTACTCATGCCCACTATATGTGCGTTTTGCATGTTGCCTACTATTCAGGTTGAGACAACCCTATACTCTAGTGAGGTTCCTTTAGTGTGTATATATATATATACGGACTACTAGTTACTGTTGGATTGACTAGGATGTATACGTGTATCGGAAATCTGCTTGGACTGTAGTAGAGTAGAACTTGTTTGTGGGCCTGACCCATCATTATTTTTCAGGTGTTCGTCACGAGTAGAGGTTGTTCTTGCTGAGCGGGGATCAGTCTGCTTCATTCTTCCGATGCTACATAGGAGTTCCTTTATGATTCAGTTTCCTGTTTCAGATTACTGTCATTTGTTTAGTTTGGATTTTCTAGGGGTCCACACAATATGGATTCCCGAGTTGTATTTTAGAGGATCAGTTATATCAGAAGAGTTTATTAATTAATGGAAATATATTATGAGGTTTATTATTATATTATCATTTTAGTTTCTTGTCAGCATTTTATTTATTCTTCTTTATTCTTTTGTACTCTGTGTTCGTTTATTATCAATTTGTTTTGATATCCTCGGGTATTCGGGCGTGGGCCTGGACAACCCGCATTCGGAAATTCGGGGGTATCACACAACTCTCTCTCCCATGGATGGTAATTCAATACGCGTGTGAAGTTATAATTAAAGTCGGAAGCAAAGTATTCATCACCGGACCAACATGGGTTTCAATTGAAATCTCACTCTTCATCCTTTTCTGAATTTGGAAGGAAGCAATGGAAACATACCAAGAATTTGTTCATGCAAGGATTTAATCAAAATACCTGCAAAGCCACAAAAAAAAAAAAAAATGCCGCAGTGGACAAGAAGATTCCACAAATCAAAGGTGATCGGAATCAATAACTAATGAAATTAATGCTAAAGGCCCATGATATGAATCATATTTATAGCCCAACCAATCCTATTTGTGATAGGATTTTCAAACTCCAATTTGATTCGGATACAATGAAAGCATGATTTAGCTTGGATGCGTGAAAAAAAAATAAAAATAAAAATAAATAAAAAGAACCGTGAAAAAAAAAAAGGAAGAAAGAAAAAAAAAGGGAGAAAAAAAAAAAAAAGAGGATGCGTAAAAAAAGGGGGGGGGGGGGGGGGAGAAGAAAAAAAAGAGGATGGGTGAAAAAAAAAAAAAAAAAAAAGAAGAGAAAAGACATATTGATTGTTTGCTCAGGACAAGCGAAGTAATTTAGAGGCTGCAATCTAACAATTATTATGAGGCTTTGGAATTGATGTCTAACCCTATAACATGGATAGGTATATATAGACAATAAGATATCTTCTATTTGTACTGGAATTTATATAATTCAGTTCAAATAGGAAAGTAAAATTCTAATCCAAAGTTGGATAGAAAAGGGAAGGAGGAAATCTTATCATTCAAAGTTAGATAGGAAAAGCCTTTTACAGTTTCAAGTTGGATACTTCAAGTCCCACTTGAAAAAGGAGACAAGTCCTTTCAAACATGGGACTCGAAGTGGGGGCAATTTGTAGACACTAAAATTTTAATATACTTTTGTTTTGACAAATTGACTCATTAAGTATGGGTGAATGTTTAATTAAGTTATTTAATTGGCCAAACTTGGTCCATTTAAATTATTTAATTAGCCCAGCCCAAATGGTGAAATAAAAAGATAATTATTCCTAATAAAATATATTTGGAATAATTATTTTTAAGGAAAATTATCATAATATACCCAGCCCGGCCCAGTTATAATTTTATCCTTATCAGGAGAGAACACGTGTCATCATCCTATGGATTCAAGAAGCCTATAAATAGAGGCCTGGAGGAAGAAGGAAGGGACAAAAAATCAGAATTCAAAAGTCCAGAAATTCAGAGACTCAAAAATCCAGAGGGTCTAGAAATTCAGACATAAATTCAGAGACTCAGAAATTCAAAATTCAAAAGAGAAATTCAGAATTCAAACCCAAAAGCGAAGAACAACAAGCACATCAAATCGTACTGTTCTTCATCCAAATTCCACAATGATCACAACAAACACATCAAATCGTGTCGTTCTTCATCCACATTCCACGGTGATTCAAGATTAAGCTCGTGCAACCCTTGGATCTAACCAACCACAAAAAGGAGATCGAATCAGAGGACCTTATTTTTTGGAATATTATTACAAAGGATTGTACTCCATTTTTTTTTTTTTTACATTAATAAAATATTATATTTTGCTCCATATTTTGTTCTTATTTGTAGACTACAAAATTTGTGTGTACAACATCAACAAAAAAAAATTCACTTATTTATTGGTACTTAAAATTATAGGGGTAAATTTGGTGTCTTTAATTGATTTCTTTTCACTTTCATACTATCCAAAATAACAAATTAATATTTTTTTACAATTTTTTTGAATAAATTTTCATTCTAACTAAATGCATGCTAGAAAATAATTTTTTTTTCATTCACTTAACTTTTCTTTCATTTTCCATTTGTTTTCTTTACTTGTTTATTTCCATCTAACAAATTAAGGACACAAACACATGTACATATATAAAATGAGAGATGTGGGTTAAGATGGTAATAAAGGCTAATAAAATGGCTTAAAAAGGTAGTTTTGACTTTAAATGATTGTATTTTTAATGTTTTTTAAAAGAAAAATAATAAGAGAACCGAACCAAACAACTGAATAAAAGGTCGAACTTAACGTGACTCAGCTATGTCCTACCTCTTCCGTTCCCTCTCCTCTCTTCTCTAATTCTGGATTTTTCTTTTGTATTCAATTTTATCTTTGATTTTGGTTTTGTCTCTCTTTTTGATTTCGCAAAATTGAAGATAAAATAAAAATAAAAAAATCATGTTTTGCAAATACAGAAGCACAAAACCAAAACAGAACAAAAAAGAAAAAGAAAATAAAAGCTACAACTGTTGTTTCTCTCCTTCAGATTTTGTATCATAAAAATTAAACAGAAACTTTGAGAAGATTCATCGCTTTTCTTCTCTGTTTTTTTTTTTTTCTTTTTTTTTCGTAAGAGATTAATGTGTTTTGTAATGGCAACTCTTGTGTGGATATTTACTTACCAAAAAAAAAAAAAAAAATCTTCTGCATATTTTTCATCTGAGATTGGAAAGATTTATGAATAGAGAAAAGTAGATGATCTTGACAAAGGAGCGAAGATAAAAAATTTTGGATATTGTCTCTAGAATACTTTGAATATGTGTATATCAAGAGAAATGATGTATAAAAAGAATTGGTGAAGAACCATACATAGAGAGGAGGAGAGAGAAACGGAGAGGAAGAGAGAGAAAAAGGAAAAATTGGGAGAGAAAAGATCGAGGATAAGGAGTTAGGTAATGAAATTATTTGACGTAGATAAAGCCACGTAAGATTCGGTATTTATTTCGATAAAAACCTTGGATTTCTTTATCACTGCTCTAATCAGACCATCAATCCAATCTCTTTATGATATATATACTTTTAAACATAGCGTGTGCAATTTTTTGGAATATGATTGATTTGATTTAACCATAGTGTGTACAATTTTTTAGAATATGATTTTAAACTGACTGTAAAAGGGAAGACAAGATCCACAAATATATTAGATTTGGATATCATTCCTAAGAAAGAAAAGATAGTGTATTTTCTTCATTTTGTTTGGTTGAATAGAAGAAAATAAGCTCATAATTTATCATGTTTATTGGAAAAAGAAAGTTTTAATTATTTTTACCATTATATCCAATAATATTTATAATATTGTAATTTATAAAGGGCAGTACGGTAATTTAAAACATGTATAATTTACGATATTATTTAATTTAAAATTTCTATAATAGTCCTTTACCCATTTTTGAGTGAATGAAAATTTATAAAGAAAAAAAGATGATCCATTCTTCCTATTCTCATGTATGTCCTTGTATTCATTCCTTCCTTCAATCCTCCTTATTTTTTATCTACACCTCTTCCTTCCTTCCTTCCTACCAGGATAAGGGTGAAAATATTGTGGAGATACTTCTACCAAAAAAATATTTAGGAGATATTGAAGTAAATGTGCAGTAATCAATATACTATTGTGGACCCAACTTATTTGACACCTAAGCGACACATGGATAACAATGTAAATGGTAAGAAAGGCCAATAAAAGGGTAGTTTTGACTCTAAAAAGAATATATTTTTAATGTTCTTTAAAAATAGAAACAAGTAGTAATTAATGAACGTTGAAACAATTCATAAGAAAAATGCCTGGCACTCTATAATTAAACCAAATCCAAACGGTTGGATCCAGCTCAGTTTACCGGTTCTAAAAGTTATGTGCACCACCACCTTAATTGAATGAATAAATTATAAATATCAAGGAAACAAGGAAAATGACTGAAAAATAAAATAAAATAAAATAAAAATGAGCAATGCATATAGCAGAAAGGGACTAAAAAGAAATCATATTTCAATTAAAAATTTCCCCCCAATATCTTCACCATTACAATTGCATCGCTATACCCCCATCCACTGTGAAAGAGAAAAAACGCCATTTCTCTTTTATACAAAATACCACAGAATTAAACTCGTAAACCCTACCCCCCACCATTTTTCCAGTTTCTTATTCATGTACATTGCAAGACAAGGGAATATAACCAACTTCCAAAAAAGAAAAAAAAGAAAAAACACCCAATCCTCTTTTACCTCCATCTCTTGTCACCACTCCTTTCGCGTAACACCACAAAAAGACAACAAAATGTTACCAGGAAAAATGAGGCACTGAGATGGAAACTTTGAAGATATTTTCAAGATAATCCTAATAATAACCTTGTTGCTGCAGAGCTGTTGGAAATCATCGAGCTGGCCTGGCCGATGGTTGAGGTGATGGACTGCCAAAGACCATTGTCTGAGATCGGGTAACCATGTCGACCATTGAGGGGGTCTGGTAAGCTTGCAAGAGGCTGGTACTATCCAAGGAATCACCTCGTGCAGTCGCTCTCTGCCATGAGTGTGAGCTCAATCCTGACAGAACATAAGCCCTTCCAGATGACTCGTAAACACGGCGGTTTGCCATCCTCTCTTGCATTTCCCTTAATTCAGCACCTAATGCAACACACAACTTGTCTCCAACTTGCGCTGATACGGTTTCTGACAATACTTTATGACAGAACTCGAGAACAGACACTGCACCAGCTAGATCACCCTGTTCAGCAGCAGCTCTTGCTTCCGCCATTGCCTCTGCTGCTCGAACTCTGTTTCGCTGTCTGTCCACTTCCATTGACACTGATGGCTGTCCAATTATTTCAGGCCTTTGAACTTTTACTTCATTGGTTTCTTCCGAGGTCACCAATTCTTTTGTGATGGGGTTTCTGTAAACACATCTCACCTTTAGCAACAACATCTCATTACTGGACCCGTCAACTGGAATGTCAATGGTCACCAAAAAATCTCTCTCTTCCTCAGCATACAAATCTCCAACATGGATAAAGCCCATTCTTGCATCAGACAGGACACTGGTTTTGTAACTTCCTGCTTTTATTGAACCAAGCTGCAGCTTTGGGTGGACACATTCAACTTTCACCTGCATTTCCTGCACTACGACACTTAATAGCCCTCCAATACACTGTGCAAATGCATCCTGAATAACATTCTCAGCCTCTATAAAAGAAAATGTTCCCCCAGAAGTTTCAGATATTGAGTGCATTGAAGCAGCATCATGGTCCGCACCAAACCCAAATGCATGTACTGGAATTTGGAGGCCCGCACCACCATTGCGTTGAATGGACAATGGGCGGTAATCATTATGCGAATGGGTCCCACCATGACTACCGATAGTGTATGTATCCTGCCCATCGGATAACAGTATGATACTGCTAACTGGGTTCTTCCATCTGCGGTCTACCATCACTTTAGCACCCTTCCTTAGGCCCTCAGAAATGTTAGTCCCACCATTTGAGATCAGGTCATTAACGGCCTGCAATGCTTCCTGCCTTCCAGTATCAGACATTCGCCGAAGGGGAAAGAGACGACGAGCTGTAGAGGAGAAGGAAATGACTGAAAGCCTGTCAGAAGGGCCAAGGTTCTGTATAACAAATCCCATGGCTCGTTTCAGCAAAGCAAGCTTAGTACCAATCATGCTGCCACTGATATCAAGCACCGCGACAAGGTCAACCGGAGCACGAGAATTTTGAGATGATGATGGAAAGTTCTGGTTTATTCCAGAATTCTGTCTACTGCTTGTAAGAGGAGCTTTGAGATGGATTAAAACAGTGAAATTATGATGAGATATCGACCTTGAAACAGCAGAAACTTCTGGGTATGTTTTGACCTCTATTGCTCCAGTAGAATGGTCATTAATAACATTTTTAGGGGATGAGCATTTTTCAGAGATCTCAGGGTGATTTTCCACAGGTTCATCATCATCGAAAACACTTGGCTCAGGGGCATGAAATAATGAAACATACTGATTGGCATCTGCACGAGGGGAAGGGAGCCGTCGTAAAATAGTCATCCCAGAATCATCTTGGGGCCATGCTACTGGGTTTATTCTTGCCCTTCCATGAGAGAGATCAGAACAAGGACTCTGGAAGGGGATTTCCTTCCATTTTGCCCTGCAAATGGGGCAAATTTTGTTTCCATGTTTTACATTAGAGGTAATGCAATGGAAGTGGAATGAGTGGGAGCATTCTGCAGTGAAAATAGCATTGCCCTGGCCTGATTTCATGGTGGTCAGGCATATTGCACAAGTCCTCTGAAATTAGAAAGAAATGCAGGTAAAAAGCGATCCCATATACACAGCAACAGAACAACAAACTTTCAGGAATCAAAATCTTAGAAGTGAAAATAAAAAGGAAACATATTTAACATTACAGAAATGATCTCTTGCTCAACAGTGAGCAAGAAATTTATCCACACCAAGTATGGTGATCGTTGGATATGATTGTTATGTTTTTTGGTAATTACCTTTTTCACACTTAAATCATAGCTAACGGTCTCCATGCTTGGTGTGGAGAAAGTTTCTTACTCACGGGTGCACAAGTGATCATTACTCTTTAACATTATATCAACATCAGTTCCACCTATCCGACCAAACCACGAAACAACCTGATTTTCTGAACTACAATCACATGATTCCTTTCTCATAATCTCAACTACAGTCATCAAAGGAATAAGATATTCTGATGTCGATCTGAACAGCTCATTTTAGTTTGTCAAACACCTAAAAAAAGAAGATAACTCTACAACAGTGACAGATAAATGGTGCCTGAGTTTCCCGGTTTATTCCCTAAATTAACTCATTTCAATTCTAATCATGTCAAATGACTACATATTTTGGTTTATTCACTTTTAATTATTAAAATTTGCTAAGTAATTATTATCAACATCCACAGCTACTTAAAGAACAAATAAGTATTGGATTAACAATGCTATATAAGCCGGGTCAACATAATCCGACTTTCTCATAAGGGGGTGGTGGGTCCCACCACACATGGTGCGCCCACCATCCTCTTGAAATTGTCAGCTCATGCCAACTCAGCCTAAGAATCATTTTTCTTATTGGATTGGATTCCTATCAAAACCAACAAGATTCATCAAGTTTATTGCTTACTGAACAGGACAAGTGACCTTGGAAGTTAGTGTGAAGTTTGAACTTTTACATTTTTATCATAAATTAAAAGCACTATCAGATTATCACATGAAACTCAGAGAGGTTACTGTAAAATTGTCTCGATTGAATGGACATGAAATCTCAAAGATCCTGTTGTCTTAAAGTCACATTATTGAGACTGGTGCATAAATAGATGAAATGAATGAAACTTATCTGCACTATAATTTCTTGCCTATAGTAAGATATAAGTAATTATACATTCAAAACTGTATAATCACTAGTCACATTAATTTATAAACCAATAAAAGTCAAAGTTAGCTAGTCAAAGCACAGAAGAGAATATACTGGTTAATTATGAACAAACAAGGAGCAACTTTTTAAAAGAAAGGGTAATCAAGCAATTCTCAAATAAATGATGGAGCTTTGAAGACAACGAAAATAGGGAAAAGATTTAAAGCCCATCTATCAAAAGAAGGAGACATCATTACTTGCTGTAATATTTTTATTCTTTTTCAACTCCCCTCTTACTTTGATGAGGGTTATTAGAAGAAAGCACCCAATCAACGGTCTACAGGCTTTTTTAAGATTATCATCAAAAGAGGTGTGTGAGTAGAGAGAGTACACCTTTGATGGGTTTGTGTCTTTGCGCCTGTGTGATGCTGACCAGGCAAAGCACTTTCCCTTCAAGAAGGTGAAGATTGAGGAAACAGGAAAGAGTACACTGTAGTTTTCCTTTTCTGATACACCCAAAAGACTATGGTCCTTAAAAGGACTAGTACACTTTATCCCCACAAGGCAGCATAGGGAGTTGAAAAATACATGACAACACAAACACGCATCTCCACGATTGATATATATACAGTATATATATATATATATATTATCATCATCATTATCAAACATTCAGACCCCTTACGCCCCGAGCCCACATGAATGAAAGAGAGCCTAAAAGTAAGCTTAGCA